>NW_015115315.1:129075-144747 GCF_001443285.1 Poecilia latipinna
GCGGGCCGGATCCGGCCCGCGGGCCGTAGTTTGGGGACCCCTGCTCTAAACAATCAACAATGCAACAAGTTGAGGAACAATGTAAAGTGTCAGCTGTAGAATGCAACATCAACCGTTTCTTTTATTAAATGTGTCTGCATTGACAATAACTGCAATTATTCTCACAGTGTGATAACTTTGATTAAAATGCCACAGTTTCAGCATTTCACAGTATTTACACAAAGATTTAAAACAAAAATGCATAAAATAAACCGATTTCTAGTTTCTAGTTGTTTGTTAAATCCTCAAATAAATCAGTAAAAGTCTGAAATTATAATGCAATTCAACTCATGTCTGCCTGCAGCTTTCGCTACCAGCCTAAGAAAATTTATGTGGTAATAAAAAACGTTTTCATCAGGATTAAAACTGCTATTTAAATTATTTACCTATATAAAACCTTACACATCATGTTGATTTTTTCTTTTTTAAATCCTGTGCTGCCTTCTGAGTATCTCTGTTATCAGTTCATATCTGAACTTATTTCAGGATCAGAGCATCTTTAGAAATTCATTCATCTCTGACGTGCTTCGTCTCCTCCTGCCCTCAGTCCGGGTTGGCGCCTGTGGCGGGAACTACACGTCCCCCGCTGGAGTGATCTACTCCCCCGACTTCCCTGACAAATATGCGGCCAGCCGCGTTTGCTACTGGACCATCCAGGTCCCCGGATCCTACGCCATCCTCTTCAACTTCACCTTCTTCGACATCTCCGACCAGACCGACATGGTGGAGCTTCTGGACGGCTACACCAGGGAGGTGGTTGCCCGCTTCGACTGGCGCAGCCCGCCGCGGGGGCTGGTGAACATCACCGGAGACTTTGTCATTCTGTACTTCTTCTCGGATCGCACCAATCAGGCTCATGGCTTCGCTCTTTTGTACCAAGGTAAGATTAATTACTACTGCATCCTGTAAACCTACTACACTCTGTGTGCTGACTTGATAGTATTTTGTTCAGCAGTTTTAGTGAAGTTATCTCCTGTTAGCTCTGATGCTCATGAGGTACAACGATCAGTCATTTGCCTTGCAAATGTGGCTTTTATGAGAGACTAGCTCAAAGAAAAACATTGCATATTAGTTTACTTTGAAGTACACCACAAACATATAATGTCTAAAGTCAAATATATTGAATTTTTGTGATTTGGTTAAATTTAAAACTGTAGTTTTTGTTTGAGTCCAGACACAAAATCATAAAGATATGTTTTGTGGCAGGAAGATGAGTTATAAGTCAATTTAAAAATCAGAGAGTCCATCCTGATAGAAAAGTATGTGTGTGTATCTGTGTGTGAAGAGTGGCTTCATGGAACTGGTCAAATGTTGAATTGAAACAATATAATGACATAACTCAGTTTAAAATAAGATATATTAAATCGTGAAGTATATTAAATGAAGCCAACTACTTTCTCAAAAAGGATGTTGGAGGTTTTATGTTTGATTGAAACAAATGGTTTGAATTATGTTATCCAGCTGTTACAAAATAAGTTGTTCTGTTTTTTATAATTGTTCATTTTATTTTATATGTAAATATATTTTTTTTTATTTCCTGTTCTGTAAATGAATAATGTGCAAAAAGTAACGCATATAAAAGAAAGTTGGCAGGATCAAATAATTTTGTACTTCTACCTAAATCCTTTTTAAGTAAATAGTTTCTAAATATATATCATGGTATATGAATTGTGACTAAATTAAATTAAACTAAACCAAACTAAATCATATTGGCATCATCATACTGTGGGGACATGTTTTTTCTCAGTAGGTGCAGAGAAACAAGGTGATGGTTTTAGAATGGCCCAGTCAAAGTTTGGCTCTCAATACAACTGAGAACCTTGGAAAGATTTGAAAGTTCCAGTTCCCACATGCTGCAGATCCAACCTGACTGTGTTTAAACTTTTCTACAAAGTGTTGGTTCATAGGAATACGAATGCACTCCACACTTTTCAGATCTTACATGTAAAAATGTTGAAACCATGTTTTTATTCTCTTCCGTTTTGAAGTTTTGAACCACCTCATGCTGATCTATGACATAAAATTGCAATAAATACATCGGCATTCATTGTTGTAACATGACACAAGGTGAAAAAGTTCAAGTTCTGCGAAACCTTTCGCAAGGCGCTGTGGATCTCTCTCCGCAGCTGCAGATGATCCTGCGTGTCTGGATAAATTTGTTTTTCAAGGAACTTGCTCCATTGTCAGCAGGCTGCTTGGCTTTTCCAGAGTTTGCTCCCTGCTGAACCTCAAAGCAAATATGTTGGACAACTATGTACATAGTACTGTCAGTGCACCTTCTTATAATCCAATTTTACTGTGAAGAACAGCTGGGAAAACTGCAGTGAATTTAAAGCCACATGTTTTTGTTTTTTTTCCCAGACTGCCCTGCTGTGTTTTGCACAATTTCAATATCATGTTAATTTCCAAAGGGACGCGTAAATCGTAAGATGACATAACAAGGTGTAGGTGACAGGCTGACACAGAGCGATGCACTATGTTCCCGCTCCTCCCTCTCTGTCGCTATTTATATTCCTGTCATTTTTCTGCCTCGGTGGAGTTACACTGAAACAATATCAGGAGGTCAGAATCTCCTGACCTCTTCACAGGCGTGGCTCTTGTTTTCTTTGAGGCGTCGTGTAGCCAAGAAATAGAGACGCAATGCAGGAAAAGGTCACCCCGTAGAGTCAAAGCTTCTGTTTTGAAAGGCTGAAAGCAAACTTTACATCGATACAGTAGGTGAACAGAACAAGGAGCCAAGCCGAGAGAGAAGAAAGATCGTCGAGTTTGATTATCGCCACTAAATCCGTTCTGTATCTCCATGGTGGCAGGCTGGGAGGCTGGGCTGTAATTTCAGGGTAAACGCTCTCAGATGAGGATGGTGGTGCATTTCAGCTGTGACTGGGTTTGAAGCATGCCATTTTGCCTGCAAATGGGAAACATGTGGGACGTTCCGGGAACATCACACTCAGGTCGAGCGATTATGTGAAAAGTAGGAAAAATATCCCACGCTGCTTTCAAATCCGACCACCATTCATGGCGGACAGAAACGAGTCTTTACTTGTGGTTCCGGGTCTTTAATGAAGATGGTTTGGTGAGCTGTTGACTTCATGAGAGCAACTTCATCATATTCATCAATACATTATCAGTTTGAGGTACACTGGTAAAGACACATATGCATATTAAATACAGGATAAACAGATTTTAATTTTAAAGGTTTTCTACAAAAAATAGCTGCATCAAATTTAAAACAACATAATATTTGGTATTAAAAAGCAGAAACATGCAAGTTCTCCTGGTTCGACTGAAAAAAATCTAATTAAATTACAACCATTGATGAATGAAAAAGTACAGGCTAAAAATGTAAAATTAAACTTCTCGTTTTTAACTGGCACTTTACTAAATCACTCTGTACAGATGCAGTCAAAAATTTAACTACACTCAACCTTTTTTATCATTTATTTGAACTGTTGCTCTTTTACATGGTGTAATAATAATAATAATAATTATTATTATTATTATTATTATTATTATTATTATTATTATTATTATTATTATTATTATTATTATTCATTTTCAGAAGTTATTTAGCTTGTCCATGTGGGAAGCTGCCAATTTTAGGCAATTTTTGAAAAGCCTCACAGCTCTGAATTACTGTTAAAAATTGTTAGCACTAAATATTCACTCCTCCCTTTGCTGTATAATTTGACATCATCCTCCAGGCCATCAATTAATTTTGGGATTAGCTCATTCTCAAGAGGAAAATTTAAAATCTAAACATGCTGGTAGATGGTTTTAAAAAGCATATTCATTTTCTGTGCAGCTCTCAGAAGGCAGGACGCCAGGACTACAATTCCCAGAGGCTCGGATGAAAAAGAGCACAAAGACGCCTCCAGCACGCTGGGCCCTCAGCTGTCCAGCAGCGTCACCGAGGGATCCAACAGCACCGCCAACGGACGCACCTCGCACATCCTCTACGTGATCACGTCCAGCCCCGGCAAACCCGAGCACAACATGCCAGGTCAGTGGGCTGGACGCGGCGAGACCACCGGCCACAGCGCTAGTACGTTAACACCCCACCATACTCAAATCTAAGCATGAACTCTTCCCTCTGAAACTGTTCAGATCAACCTTTTTTTCCCACAGAAATGCTTCTGCATGTTCAGACCAAGTGTGACTCTACCTTAAAGTGCTTTTTCTACCTGACAATCACTCAGAAGTGAAGTAACTTTGAATTTCCCCAATGATCCCAACCAGACGTTTTGTCAAAGCAAAGCGCGGGCGTCCTGTGCTTTGCTGATTCCTGCAAACATTCCTCTCCCAGAGTCCCACATGCTTTGCCTCATCCAACTACCTTGTGTTTTCCTCAGCCAGAGGAGAACAGATGTGCGCTGATAATGTGTCACCATTTCTTGACAATTTGCTGGCTGAACACTGCAAACAGGTGTGCCAGCAGCGTTCAAATAGCTCTTCGCTTGCTAATTCTTCCAGCATGCTTGGGTTTGTTTTTGTTACTGTGACAGGATGTTTGATGTCTTGTTACTGAGTCGCTCCCTTTTCTCTGCAGTGTGGACCATCTACGCTCTGGCTGCTCTGCTCATACTGACGGTGGTGGCGATGGTGGCCAAGCTGCTGCTCCATGTCACGGTCAAGTAAGTATGACGATATTAGAACCGAGAGCCACCGAGCGGCAAATGTTAAACCCTTCATCTGTGATATTTCACTGCATTCCTGATGTGACATTTGCAGATTTCAAACCTCAGAGTGTAAAAAAGTTATATCTATGCGAAAAGTAGTTTCCAAAAGGTGAAGCATTCTGTGGAATCAAACCTCATAAGTGGTTTCTTTTTACCATGATGCCTTTCTACATATTAAAATCATACTAAGGGAAAACTGATGAAACACTCTTTAGGAGCACTTTAGCAGTACAGCAGTTCAGACGGAACTTTACTGAGAAGGAAATGCAACTATTTTAGATAAATTACAAACTGCAAGAGCTAAAAATCTGCTGCTAAATAAAAATGTAAATTGTACAGAGAAGAACAGGGTATTTATGTAATATGAAATATTAGCAATACATCACCTGCTTTCACAAACAAAAAGAGCAAAATTAGTAGCTAGCAGCAGTGTCCGTCCCGGATCAGACCATCCTAAGTCCATGTTCAGTATAAACACTTAAATCCGTCACCTTGAGCTAATTTAAAAAGTGATCTGACTCACTGTAACATCTTATGCTTCCTAAATCATGAAACATGACTCCTTGTATGCCTCTATTTTAATAATGTGTTTGTCAATTCTTTTGTTGTTGATTTTATTGTATTGACAAAAATGTGTAACCGACTATAGGTATTAAAAACCAGTAGTTCTAATGCAAGCACTAAAAAAAACGAGTAAAGAGTTTGCGGGTCACAAGTTTTGTATTGCTTACGGCAACTCAGGTCAATGTGGCCTGTGAGTGATTTCTGTGCTGCAAACAATGTGAACAGAATTAAACTGAAGACCTGACTAACGATTCTGATGTGTGATTCACAGATTCCTCATTTAAAGGCTTTAGGAATATGGGCAGCATTTAATCATCTCTAGCTCAAAATGTTCTGTTTTTACTGGTCAAATCTGAACTGCATAAAGAACAGAGGTTCTTTGAAATTTGGTTTTATTGCAGAGGATAAAAATAAATAAATAAATGATTTAAACTACAATGAATTCCTTACTTTACATCATTTTAACTGTTAGTATTGTAGATTTTTGATATAAAATTACAAAAGGTGGACAATTAAAGATCCAGTCTGAAGTATGTAGTGCCATCTAGTGGCTTAAATTGTGAACTCCAGTTGACCAGCAGGCAGCTGCAAATATTAGACAAAGATTAAACAAACTGTCAAAAATTCACATTAATAACAAGTACCAGAGGGTTTGTCTGTACTTGCTCTATGTTTAGTTTTTGTTTCATCTCCCGCTTATTATCTCCTCCAGGACGCCGAACATCCCGACAGTCAGCGGCTCAGACAGCTGCAGCCAGAGCACGGTGTCCTCCGAGCCATGGATCATCCTGTACCGGCCCTCCACCATCTCCCTCTTCAAGAAGAAGCTAAAGAACCACCATGGGGACCTCAGCCCTCTAGTGGGCCACTAATGCTGCTGCTGATGCTGCTCTCCACCTTTATCGCCGTCCACAAATATTCTGCTCAAGGGCCGTCGGATGACATGGCCCTGAGACAGTGAAATCCAACGAGGCGCTTCACTAATAAGCAAACGACTGAGTGACTAAAGGCAACTGACTCAGTGACTACAGCTTAAATGGCCTTTTGGCCAAAACAACAAAAAAGACAAGGCATTCCCATTCCTCTTAGCACCAAAGAAGGAGGGTCACACAGGGGCATAAGTGGCCACAGCAACAGAGAGGAGAGCTAAGAGACTGGATGGAAGAAGATCTAGACGCTCTTAACACGTAGGGGGCCATTTTCATCCATCGCAGCCGTCCTCAGCAATCAGCATACCTCTAAAATCCCTCCAGACTGCAGCTTCATCAGTGAAAACTCACACCTAAACACCTGCAGTCAAAGCTTAACAGTTTCACATAATCTCCTAACTGCCTCATACAGAAGAACATTTGCTGTCAAAAGCCAGAGTCGTTTTCCCTCCAAAGACTTGTATATGTTTGTCTTTTCTATTCTGTTTGCAAACACTAATCTTGAGCTTCTTTCTTTTTCTCCTTAATGTGTCTGACATGATAACCTGGGAGAGGAAATCAATAGTACACTGAGATGTCACAGCACTTTAGGTGCTGGTCAGAGTGAAGGAGAGCTCCCTCACCCACCTTTTGCTCCAACGTTTGGGTGGAGAGAAGAAGAGATTTGTTTTCTTCCTGACAAGCTGCCAGTTTGGGAGTCTTGGGAAGATCTGGGGGCTTGTTTTTCCCGCTTGGGCTGTGGGTGGGAGTCTTTCCGGTTTCATGGTGTTCAAGTGCCTTAAGGATCTCCTCTTCCCCTGCATCAGAGTCCACACATCTGTTTCTGTCTTTATATCGACCGGGAACCCTCACAGTCTTCAGAACCGATGCAGATATGAGGAGTGAGATTCCCAAGACAGGATTTCTATCTTTGGAAAAAATGCCAGATCTTGTGTATGAGGGGAAGCAGATCTGCCGCCATCAAGAAAGCTACTCTTCATAAAAACATATATTTTGTTTAATTTGTGTGCTCCTACTTGTAGTCTTGGACATTTACTGAACATATTGTTCACATTAACTCTCAGTCTTTTGATTACAGGAGAAAGGGGGTGAATATTGTTGTATATCCTATAATTCATTGTGGAAACAGAGATATTTATGACCACTCTTTGATTTTATTGTCTCAGCAAACCATTCGAGAGTCCCATCTGCTTTTATTTTAAACTTTCTCATTTGGCGAGCTCAAAAGTAGAACGCTTAGGCAGCATTGAAGTGTCTTGAGAACCAGCAGACTCTCGAGTTTTTGGACTTGTCACGCAGATTTCAGGCCCGAAAGGTTGAATGCAAACGGTATACTCAGAAAGTGCTCAGCGGTGCGACCCGCAAGCTAACGTTAAGTTTGCAGCTGTGATATATTAACCACTTCAGAAAGGTCAGAATCTACTATTGTGCCATCAGCAGTTGGTTTTTCCTGCGTGGGGTTGTGACGCCTGAGGTGGTTCCTTCACTCAATGCACTTGGTTTTCCTCGTACTTACAAAACAAAACGGTACTTATCCTGGCTTGCATTTAGATTATGGTAAAAATGAACCAAAATGACCTGATCAACAACCTGAGCACTTGAAGCAATGAGCAGATTCATGCAGGATCTGAATCAATTAAAAAAGAATAATGCACCTCTGTCTCCCAATTAGAACTTTGTAAAAAAAAAAAAAAGTGACTCAATGCTTTCTTGTGCTCATCTGCTCAGCTGCAGTCATTGCAGGATGTGAGCAGACGCCCCTGGGTCTGCGATGTTCAGAGCTGACCATGCGTGGAGAGGAGTGGGACGGGGAAATTAATGCGCTTTCAAATCAAACACAAGCTAACCAAATGTGACAGTCGGTATCTAACAAGGGTACATTTGTTTGGCTAGCCTGGTGAATTATGCAAACTCCCGTCTTCTGTCCCGTCCTCCAGTCGGTCGGAAGATTCCACGCTACGTCTCTTTCGGAGCACTCAAAAATGTCCGCATCGCCCCCCCTTCAGATTGTTGCAAATGTCCTGAAGTGCTCGATGACAGGAAAACAATAGCATAGGCCCTGTGGGAAACTGTCACAAGGGGCCAAAATGTTGTTTTCATCAAATTGTAAATAGCGAAATATAGTGAAATGTTAATTTATACAGTAAATTATTGTTATTTTGTATGTGAATGGGATATAATCTATCTTTTGTATAAGTGAAGTATCTTTGTAGTTTTATTTAATGTGTCCTGGTTGTAAATAAACACTGTATGCATGTTTCTTAAGGCTGACTTGTGTTTGTTTCTTTTTCTTTTTCTGCTCCATCATGATGATAAAACAAGCCTCATCTCATCACCAGATTCAGCGTCAGTCACCGAGAAGCATATGGGCCACAAATATCAGATCAAGCAAATCCCATTCCCTCGCAATCCATTAAAGCCTGTTGTGGGAAAAAAAAAAGGCAAAACTGAACATCTTTTTTCTTTTAATGGATCAGGGCTTCATTGCTTGCATGTTTGGGCATCTGCCCCAACTTCTTTTTTTTATTTTATATATTTTTTTTACTTTTTTATGAAGTTAGATACTTATCATTTATGTGCAATGATCACACACATCCATCGCACATTGAGGATTTGGAGAAGCAGCATGTGTGACCTGTTGGTTTCCCTCTGGGGTGAGGTGAAGCATGCGTGTTTTGGAGGGAACAGCAGGAGTCCAGCTTTATAAATTGAGCACCAAAAGAAGAAAACAGAGGAGGATGTGGGATAAGCTGGCACTCTGGAGATGATTTCTTAATTCATAAAAGGTGTTCCTGCATGCAATGTTTTTTTCACTAGAGGGTTGAGTTTGTTTTTGAAGAACATGTGTCTGCTGGTGCTTTATAAAACTTTGTAGCCAAATGTACACTGACAGAATTGTCCAGATCAGCTTTATTTAGAAAGCAATAACTTCAGATCTGATCAGAAAACTGTTATAAAACTGATTTTTAATCACATTTTTTATTGGTTAAATAAAAAATTGACTGCAAATACTACAGTAAAACATTACAGTAAAGTGTAAAACAATTACAAAAAAACACATAGAAAACATTGAAGGGAGTAATTCAAACTCTACATATATCAGAGTTTGAATCATATGGCACTTGTAAAATGTAATGTGTTCTGGTTTTCTCAGTTGTTGACTGTGTGGTGTCTTCTGTGACTTTTGTATTTTTGTGTTTTCATGATGCTTTGAATTGCCTTTTCATTAATATGTGTTATACAAATAAACTTGACTGATTGATTAGAGCCAAAGAAAAAATAAACATTATAAATATACAGACAGCAATATTAAAAACTAATTTTTCAAATTATTCAAACTTGCCGGGAAATTTAGTTATCGATGTTTTTTTTTTTCTTTTCCTTGGGAAACAACCAAGACCTGACACAGGTACTAGGCTTCCAGCTGGACAAGGACTCAAATCTATCTTGCTATGTCACACAGTGATGAGGATGAAATGGAGGTAAAACAACTCCTAAGCTCACACATGGAAAACTGCATCTAAAAGGCCCATCTTTGAGCCAGCAGGTCTCCATAGCAACCATTAGATGGTTCTCCTGCATGCCAATCAGGAGAAAGTACTTGTTGGCATGATGAGAGTAACAATGTGGAGTTTATATCAAAAAGTTGATTTATTTCAGCACCTAAATTCAACTGAGACACAGCTAACAGCTCAGGCACATTTAAGATGAGAAATTTACCTTAGATAAACAACAGCAAAAAAACATTTTCAATACGGAGGGGAAGACTTAATTAAAGTGTCTTTAGTGCCAGCCTGAAGGTTGTTATTTCCAAAAAGTGCTTTTAATCTGATGTACCTGATGTGTGATTTAATCAGATGAGACTTTTCTGTTCAGTTAGTTTCCAAACTGGGAGATGAGTCAGAAAATATGTTTTTAAGGTTGCTGTTGTTTTTAAGTTTCCAGTAATAGCCATAGAAGTTGATAATGTATTTCTCTCCATTTTATGTCTTGAAACACCAAAGGAACTTGGTCACAAGGAGATATTTTACAACACCGTCAGAACTGCTAAAAGGGGATTTATGCTGGCAATAATCACAACATTCTGTATTCCCAGCAGGGGGGATTCTTGTTTTTCCGATTGGGTACTTGTGAAATCCAACGTCCGGGTACAAAGGCATCACACCAAAAGAATGAGTCAGTTTCTGGTAAAACAAACCATCATCTGCAAAACATGTGCAAAAGGACCTCATCACCACTTGTAGGTATAGTGGAGGATCTGTGATGCTGTGGGGCTGAAAAAAAAAATTTGTTGGAAAAACATATTATCTGATCCAAAAGATGTATCTCAACCATCTCAGTTCACAGACCTACATCTTATAAGAAACTTGTATCGTGCCTCACATTCCTAAGCATCTGCAGAAATGGCCATCTGTTGGAAAACAAAATCCTCTTACTCCCTCTAATGGTGGCAGAATATAACAGCTATCTTTGTAACTCAGCTCTACAATAAAACAGTTGTTTCCATTCATTTCTAAAGCAGCCAGAGCCTATCCCGGCTGCAGCCTTTGATTTAGAAATTTTAAGCGGAGTTTCTCATCACTTCTCTGTGTCTCCTGTAAAAAGCCAGAGCCTGCAGCTCCCCTGTGGTCAGCCTTCCCAAAGCTGGGGAAAAGACTCCGCTGTAAGCGGATCCCTCTGAATCCAAGACGACAAGTAATTTAGGGAACAATGAGACAAAAGGAGGCAGTGTCTGGTTTCTGCAGGGATAGGAAAGTGAGAAGAAAGGGGGACAAAAGCTGCCCCTTTTTGCATTCAAAGAACTGGAGTCAGGCAGATTTGCAGAAGTTCCTTTTCTCTGAGATATTAGTCAAATATGTTTGGGGGGAAAAAAGTTCACAGGCTATGGAGCAACTTGACTATTTCGATCTGCTTTTCTTTTTAATATTGTCTGTGTCATGTTCTTCAATGGTTTATGAGTACATACCTGTTAATACTTGAGATTTTTGTTGTATTAAAATAGATTTATTTTGCAAGAAGTGACTAAAGTGCATCAGATTACAGATTTGCCTTCAAGGTACTACAAATTCTTAAGAACTTTTTAGGAAAATGTTATACGTGCTTACTGAAGCTTCCCAAAGATGCTACTGTCTAATAATAAAATATTTGGAAATAAAATCCTAATGTTTGTGCTTATGTTAATGCACTGCCTTCTGATTTTTACTTTTGCAAAAGTAAAAATCAGATGTTTGCTTTGTGGCACTTTGTTACCAGAAAATGCCCTCATCTCTTAGCAACAGATTGACAACAAATATTGTTATTGTTTTTTTGCTGGTAAATATAAAACAGGCTTTCGACATAAAAGTAAAAATCTGGTTTATACTTCGTGGCAGTTTGTTACCAGAAAAAAAAAAAGCTCATCTCTTAGTACCAAATTAATTATTGCTTATAAAACATAAACTCTTTTGAAATACTGCTTATCTGCTTAGACACAGGAAATTTACAGTTGATAAATTTTGTAAAAGTAAAAATAAGATGCTAACTGATTAACATTGAAATGCTCTCCTATGCATTGCTATGGTAGGCCCCAATTAATTTGATCTCGATTGACTCAAGGTTTTTAGTGAAACGACTGCAACGTTAAACCAAACACCTGATTAGAATTTAACATTTAATTGCAGTTCTACAGATGGCCAGTAGAGAGCAGCAGCAATTCATCTTCACTTGCAGCATGTTCATCAGAGGAAGAAGAGCTAGGTTGCGCAACTTGGCAACATGGCGGCGTCCGTGAGGCTGTTGGTCCGTCGCCTGGCTCGCCTTTCCCACAAAAGCGTTACCTCTTCAGCTGCCACTGTTTCATGCCGCCCAGGCTGTTGTTTGGGCCCGTCTTCCTCTCGCTGCATTAGCGACACAGCAGAGGACAGAAGCACACACTTCGGGTTTGAAACGGTGCCCGAGGCAGAAAAGGCGAAGAGAGGTAAGTCAGTGAAGACAGGACGACCGCTCACAGAAGTCCGTTAGAAATTCTGTTGTTTATAGCTTTTCACCCTTATTTCTTCTCTCGTGGTAAACCTTTAGGAAGAGTTCGGTGGAGATTTTTGAATCTTGAGGATTTGTTTGAAAATTCGGCTTATAATTTAGCATTATGATTATACTTTAATTATCTTAATTTTAAACTTGACAGCTCTCTAGAGCTCAGTCCAGTATCTGAGCTAATGCAGGATCATATAAACTGCAAATATGTAATCTCCCATCATATTTACTAAATACAAGATAACCAAGTTAAAATTGTTTATATTTACAAAGTACTTGCTATTAAAATCAGTTAAATTATTCCAGTTCTCAATTGACTGACTGGTTATGCTTAATGAAAGTACCTAAGCAAACAAAACACAGAGTATTATGATCATATTCATATGCAGAAGGCAAGACATTTATAGAATAACCGTCACAACACAAAGGTCAGATGACCTACCAACTTTATTTATAAAGTACTTTAAAATGATAAGATCTGAAACAAAATGTAGCATGTAACTGCACACTCCCCATAAATCTCCCAAAACAAATATGATATAAGAATAGTTGTTCTTATATTATAAACATGTTCAAAAGATTTGAATATGTTTAATGAGCTTTCAATAAAAAATGTTTGACTGAGCATTTCTGTGGTTTTAAAATAGCAACTTAAATTTAAGTTCTTGACTAAAGCTCATTCCTATGAAAAAAAAGAGAAATGTAACATAATGCAAAAGGCAGCTAATTAGTTCTTACATTTAGATGTTATTTGTTTCTAACTTCTTCTTTAGCCTTGGTTCTGACACTTTGCTCATTATGATTAGCTAGCATGGTAATATGGCAAAACTCTCCATAATCTTTTTTTTTTATTATTATTATTATTTAGTTGCTGAAGCTTTGACTTTAACAGTTTGTCCTTTTTGTTTTTAATTTCAGTCTACAAGGTGTTTGAGAATGTGGCACAGAAATATGACGTCATGAATGATGCCATGAGCCTTGGCATTCATCGGCTGTGGAAGGACATGCTGCTGCACGTCATGCACCCGCAGCCTGGCGCTCGGCTCCTCGATGTGGCCGGTGGAACAGGTAGACACAAGTTTGCTGATCATCCAGCTGAATCCTCCGCTGGCATCAGATTTGCATCTTGTGCCTTTTTCCACCTCCAGGCGACATTTCTTTTCGTTTCCTGGACTACGTTTTGTATCAGCAAGAGAGACAGAAGCGGCGAACAGCGGGTTCCAGCCAGACCCCATCATGGCAGGACATTTCTGACAAGTATCCCACTGAGGACAGGCCCCAGGAGTCCAGGGCCGTTGTTTGTGACATCAACAAGGAGATGCTGAAAATGGGCAAACAGAGAGCAGACAGCATGGGCATCACATCGGGTAGGCTTCAGACCAGTGCAGGTGTTGAGTTGGTGTGATTTCCGTAAAAGCAGATCAGAATTTTAATAAAAGGTAGCACTGTGAAAGACTCACTTCAGCTGATGAAACGCTGCAGTTTGTTGATTGCCTCTGTGTACCAGGGCTGTCATGGGTGGTGGGAGATGCAGAGGAGCTGCCCTTTGATGATGACCAGTTTGATATTTACACCATCGCCTTTGGCATCCGAAACGTCACTCATATCGATCAGGTAACCGGGAAAATGATGAAAACCTGGAGAAATTGCACCCAATAACTCTACTTTAAACACATAAGACTACAGTCTTTTAGTAAAAACAGGATTAATTTTACCTCTTTTTCATGGCCAAATTTAAACCAAGTGAAAATTGAAAGATTGAAATTGACATTTTTTTAGGTCAAAGGTTATCAGATGTGATCTATATGCTGTGTTTTACAGCTGGTACTTAATACCTTTGTCATATTAAGTTTTAATTTGCTATAAAATAAAACAGCTTCTAGTTTATGTCATATCTCTACCTTTTCTTGCAGGAACTATTTCTCAATTTCAATTCAGTTTCAATTTCCTATTTATTTAGGATCTCTAAACAATATCACTCTTTTGTCATATAGTGACACAAGCTGTGAGTAACATAACTGAATATGAAAAAAATATGGCTGTGGCTTTCTACGTTTAAGTTAAATTTTTCACAGAATTTTTTTTATGATCATGAAAACTAAATATTTTCTGTTGTGTGGATGCTGGGGAAATGCTTTGTTGTTGATAAAGCCTTATATCTTGTGAACTACCCACAGCTGAAGCATTAACTGAAAACTAATTTTATGTGGAAAACTGTGATTCAGATGCCTAAAATTTTTATTTTTATTCTAGGATATATCATCCTTTTTAAGCTTTATTGAATAAATGCTACTTATATGCACATTCTTAGAAAAGCTGAATTTGCTTTTAGCATTTTCCACGTTTGAAGTGTGGGAAAAATCTAAATGTACAGAAAAATGTTTACAGGTTATATTTCTCAATCCTCTGTCAAATTTGTATTTGTTTTTATAAGATATTGACGGTAACTAACCAAATAAAAACGTTTGGTTTTATCCAACTTATATATGGAATTATTTTTTGGAGTTCCTGACAAAGAACACATATAAATGCACATTCATTCAAAAAAGAGACAATTTCACTTTGAGATCAGGACTGTCCAGTTAGATCTGTGGTTCTCAAACTAGGTCTTGACAAAATACTGACAGATTTTATACAAAGCTAACAAATATTATTTATATAATGATGAATAACTTGTTAATAATTTATTTATTATTGTTTGTAGACCCTTCAAGAGGCTCTGCGTGTCCTGAAGCCCGGTGGAAGATTCATGTGCTTAGAGTTCAGCAAAGTGACTAATCCTGTTCTTGCAAAGTAAGTAGCATTGTTAAATGTAACCCTGTGTTTGATTGGATGGGGCTGGATGTTTGGAACATTTGAAAGATTTAGAGCTTAATTTCTTTTGAGCTGAAATGATAACGTTTTACTACTTTTCACTTCTCAGACTTTACGATGCGTACAGCTTCCAGGTCATCCCAGTTTTAGGAGAGGTGATCGCTGGAGACTGGAAGTCATATCAGTATCTGGTGGAGAGCATTCGCAAGTTCCCTGATCAGGTAAAAAAAAAGTCAATTTCTCTTAGATTTGTATTCCCAGTATGGTTATTTTGTGGTATTTATCAACAATTTTAAAAAGATTATCCTATATTTTATTAGTATTTGCTGGTCATGCTTATTTTGTGAACTTGTAGTGTTGTGACCGATGAGTAAAGACTAAAACTATGACATTAAGAAAGGTAATATTTTTATCTTAGGAGGATATTTGACCATTTATCTCAAGTTTGCATAATATTAATAATTAATTGACAAGATATTAAATGAGTGAAGCAAACTTAGATAGGAAATGTTTCTGTTTTGTCTCGTCCTGAACCCTGGAAGCAGCATCATGGCCACATTCCCACTACAGGGTTTCCCCCAGTGTATTATAAGCCTGGCGGCCCGCCATGCTTTACTAGCCCCGCCGCCAGGCTAAGC
>NW_015115315.1:148023-151018 GCF_001443285.1 Poecilia latipinna
TTGCTTGTCTACGTTTCTAGGAAAGGGAAAAAGAAAAGAAGAAAATCTGTTTTTTTTGTTTGTTTTTTAAAGCCGGGCTGCAAGCGTCTCTTTTGCTCTTAGCATTTCACTAGCAGAGCAGATTAATTCCTAAGGGATAGGTTTATAATAGATAGGTTTATAGTTTATGCATTTAAAAGTCGACAGCGCGGACCGATCACACCGCTGGCGCCTCTGCGCTTTGCCTCGCGCTGCCGCTGCTTTACCTCAGCGGGATCGCCTCCTTCCACTCAAACTGGACACAGGCTGACCTGTATGGATATTTACATAAACCTACTGTGAGGAATTATGATCCTTTGGAGAACTCTAGGTAAGAGTTTAAAACCCGCCGCATTAGCTCCGGTTGTGCAGCTCAATGTGAACCGCAGGACTAAGTTGTAGCGAATTCAGAGGCGCGTTGTGGAGCAGTGAGAATGATTTATCTTTGTGAACAAACAATTATATGCGGCGTTTACATCTCAGCACGCTGCCCAGCGTGTGGCTCTGTGTCTGTCTTCCCTCTAGTTTATGTCTATGGTTCTGGTTGGCCAGAGAGTTTGTGGATAACGAGCAGCGCTAACCTGATCATGCAGGTTCAGCCCGGTGAGGAGCTTTAATGCTCTCCTCGGAGTCACGCATCACGCTGATTTTATTATTATTTTATTATTATTTTTAATATTATTTTTCCGGCTACACGATGCATCAAACCATAGAGTTAATACGTGCGGGCGCACGGAGATCTGAGAAACTGGTCCCACAAACTCGACCAACCAGAATCGTTTCTGTGACGCTTATTAAAAACTCAACAGACACAAAACGGAAGAGCTACTAAAGCCACATTAGCAGCATTGAATTAAATCTTAAAATAATTTAATTTATGTATGCCTAAACAATTGAATCAAATTTAACAGCATTGATCATCTCTGTGGTCTGTTTTAAAATATTAGCTTTTATGGGGCCCCTGAAGCTCTTGGGGGCCTGATGGAGCTGCCGACTTAATTTGGATTAAACAGAAGTGCATATTTGTTGTTTTTAGACTAGTTGTGGGTTTAAATAGCATTTCACTCGAGATCTTTTCCCCTAACATATAATTACACAGTAATACTTTTACATTTCCTGTCAACTTAACATCTTTTAATACTAAACACGGTGGACCGCCTCGACGCTCCGACCACCGGGCTTGGCAAGTTTTATGGGGGAAACCCTGCACTAGTACATTTTAAAGTCAGAATTTGTTCTCTGAAAGAAAAAAATATGTTTGCAAATTAAGAAGAAACATCATGCTGGAAATGGTTACTTATATAAAATCAGAAAAACTTGTTTCAAAGACTGTTGCTGAAGGAGTTCCACAGTTAAGCTTAACTACAGTTCAACTCAGAAAACTTTACAGCATGTCACTTTGTGGATTCTCCTTTTAATCCTTCTCTTCTGCAGGAGGAGTTCAAAGGAATGATTGAAGATGCAGGTTTCTTCTGTGTGCGGTACTTCAACTTCACAGGTGGAGTGGTGGCTCTTCACTCGGGTTTCAAGCTGTGAGCTGCACTCTGAATGCCTCCCAAAGGAAGACCAAAGAAAAACTGTCAAAGCTCATGTGTCACGGACTGATTTCAGACACGAAGCCTCAGAGGCTCTCAGCAGATTCTGCTGCATAATGACAGAAAGGCAGAGGTCAGTGGTTATTTATTGAATTATGTGGAAAGCGGTTTTTGTGTTTGCACTTATAGTGGTTCAGATGACTCCACACTAAAGTTTGTTTTCACTGCCTCTGCTGTACAAAAATATTTTTGTAGCAGTCTCATTTGAATAAAGAAAACCTTAAATAACTCATTTCAGTATTTGAATTTGTCATTTATATATAATAGTTTGCTTATTTTGCTCCAATTTAGACGTAATTTGAGACTCACTATTTCATAACAGAGTAAAAATATAATTGGAGTTTATTAAATCTACAGAGTTGTTACACATGAGTTAATATGAAAAATTAAGACTCAGCTTCATAGAATTAGAAAAAGTAGCAAAAGATTTTGCCTGAACAATCATAGGAAAAACTTTGATAAACTACATAAACTGACTGCTATGTGATCTGTCATTTTAAAGAATAGGTGAGTGGAAGGAAAAATATTAAAAGATTTCAATTTCAAGATTCACCACACAGATATACCCAGGATGTAGTCTGTCAGCAGATCAGGAGGATTCAGCTTTGAAGTGGTCACTATTTGTGCTATACATCCGGTAGAAACCTTCTCTGGTATTTTAATGAAAGTATAGTAAAAGTACCACAGAAGAACTTTGTACCTTGTTGCCATGAACAGACTCTGGCCAACTCTAAACTGCAGCAACCTGAATAAAAAACAGAATAAACACACAGTTGCTTGAATTAAACTGTATATTTTACAGATCTTTGTACACTTTAACAAAACTGTATAGTACTAAAGTTTTAAAATCAGTTTTTTTGGTCAGAGAAGATTTAATCGTCTTGTGTGCAATTACCATGTATATACAAAGTCTCATGTTAGTGATTTTTCTCTCAAAAAGAAAACAAAAAGCAACCAAATAACTCAAACGCTCATACACTGAACATAAGACATGGCTTAAAGATAAATATATTAGCAAATAAATATTCAGAGAACATAGTTCCATTTATGAAATGTGTTTGCTATACAGGTACAGAATATACACAGATCGATTTCTAGCCTCTTTTTTTCTTTTTAAACATTTGTAATCGTATGACAGAAAATAATTATTCTTAGAAAATTAAAAAATATTAATTTTTTACACATTTTTTATCTTAAGTGCTATAAACAACAGAAAAAATTAAATAGTGACTCAAGTACCCGAAAATGTTATATTTGCCGTAGGTACACATCTCTATTGCAAAGGCAAAGATTAGATTCTCACTTGATTACAGCACTGGGTTAACTTTTATAAATAGGGTTATTTCAGGTTTTCCTCTGTGTAGAGAACGTGTGTATTTCAT
>NW_015115315.1:154842-185303 GCF_001443285.1 Poecilia latipinna
ATTCACATTTCTTTGCTCTTCTGTATTTCATCATGTGGGCCCACAACGAGAGACCCATTTTTCTGCTCTTCAAATAAACAACAAAAAAAAACAATCATGTCTTTCTGTTTTGGTATAGCTATGTCCATATAATTATTTAGCTTTATAGGCTGTCATTATTCATCTGCACAAATACAAAAAAAAAAAAAATATACAAATGCAGACATGCTTCCATAAATAGACAGTGGACCCCTGGTATTTGCAGGAGCTGAGATCAATGTATATTTGGGACCCCCTCTAAAAATGCTTAACTGCCGATTTTACTAGTTAAGACACCAAATGTACCATAATATGCAACAATACACTCAGTGGAAACAGTCCTGGCACTACCGCAGACACAAATCCACATTCTTATCTCTGCTCTTGGGATTACAGCTGGTCGGCACTAAAGGAAGTGAAGGTATTTCATTTTTCCAATCCGTTCGAATATTTTTTGATTTGCTTTACAAAGAAAGAATCTCTGAATAAGCAGGGGTCCACTGTGCTCTTGTTCCTTCAGCTTGCACGTACAAAATTGTTTAAATATTGATTTTATCTAAAATTAGGGCCTTTCTTGGTGGCGTACAACCTTTGAGTTGATGCCAATGAGCCTAATCAGCTTTGAGACATTAGGGGCCACAGGAATGAACATGATGCATTGCTTATTTTAGGGTGCAGGGGGGGGAGGGGGGAATACCATTTCAGTAGAAATCCACACAATCTTAGATGATAACATTCAGCGCTCAGAGAGCAATTTTAGAGCAAGGCAACTAAAGGTTTTAAACGACTTGCTGACAGCGTACCACTATCCGACTTTTGACTCTTCTTTCCGGACTCGTGCTCATATTCCCAGATCTCCCTCATTTGTTGAAGTACTAGTTCCCTGTACGGTCAGGCTTGCAGAGAGCTGAGGGTGGAATAAAGCCCTCGTCTCCTCTGCCTGGCCCAGCTGTCCTGAGGGGAAGTACCTCTCCTTATGCTCATGGTGCTCCCCTGTCTGCAGCTCTGCCTCCATTGTTATGCTCACAGGTAAAAAGCTGCTCTGGGTCTCTGCCCCCAAACCCATTTCACAGTCTGTGTCCTCGGGAATTATGGGTATCCTGTGGTTGAGTTCGCAGCAGCCCTGTCCTGAGCAGGCATCCGAGTCCGAGTGTGCGTACTGCACGTTAACGGCGTAGTCCTCCGTGTAATGTCCTGCCGCGGCCCTGTGCACCTTCATCTCTTTGTAGAAGCAGCAGGGCAGCCCTTCATAGCTCACCTGCTCAGAAGGAGGATACAAGTGCTCGGGTGTGAAGTAGTTCTTAGGGGAGGAACTCTGAAAGTCTACACCCCGTTGACAGTGTCCCGAGGCTACAGGCCCTGCTTGGTCCAAGTCCTGCCCTTTGCTTTCTGCATTGGGAGGAATCACCTCAAAACAGCAGCTACAGGCTGCAGCCCCAAGTTCCCCCGACTCCTCCTGAGCCCCCGTCCCCCTGTCAGCTGCAGCGGCCTCTGGGGCCCCGGCTGAGGTAGTGCTCGTGTTAATGTTCTCCCTGGGTTCCAGTGACGAACGACTGCTGTAGTTGGGCTCCAAACTGCAGTTGGAGTGATGGTCCCCCGAGTTGTATCCCGATGTGCCAGCCGGGAGCTGGAGGCAGTCATGTCCCAGTGGAGCAGGGATTGGTGAGTCCTCAGCGGGGGCGGTGGTGCAACCCGAAGCACCCGGTTCCCCCGTGGAGCCCCGACAGGGACTCTTGCTCCTGTAGACATAAGGGTCGTAGTCGCTGCTCAGCGAGCTGCGGAAAGTGGAGCAGCTTCCGTAAACCCCCTGGTTGCTGACCTCGGTACAGTCCAACATGGAGTCGCTAGAGGAGCAGTGGCACTGGCCTGAGCTGCTGCTGCTGCTGTCGCTACCCGGACAGTCGGCGAGGTAACCACTGCACACAGAGCGGTGGCCATGGTAACAGCTCAGGCCAGAAGTGCTGCCACTGTCCCCTACCCGTGAAGAAGAAGGAGGCGCCATGTGTACCACTGTGGGGTACAGGAGTCCTTGCTGGAAGGCTCTGCTGTGGTGACCCTTGTGGGCTCCTGCCCCTCCTCCCAGCTGCCCAGCCAAAGGCCCTTGCGCCCCCTCTGGCTGCTGAGGGAAAGACAAGCCCTGGAAGTAGTAGTGCTGATACATGGTTTCATACTGGGAAAAACAAGCTGCTCGGGAGAAGCTGCGACCGTGGAACTTGGGTCGTTTAAAAGCGGTGTGATGCTGCTGCGCGGAGTAGGCGGGGGGTCCGCGGTGCTCCAACCTGCAGTGGTGGGGGTTGAGTGAATGTTCCAGATGCAGGGCGGGGTGGTAACTCCGGAGGAAAGCTGACGTCGACTGGGGTGGGTACAGACCTTGAGGGTCCGAGTGCTGGTCCACCGTGAGAACGGTGATAGGGTTGCCATGGGGGTCCATGCTGGTTCTGGTCGGGTATGCCGTCACCTGGCTGGCGCGGTGCACCCTGCCAGGATAATGGACCGGCAGCACCACCCGCTGCCTGCCGTGGAGCGAGCTGCCAGGGTCCATGCATGCTGGACCCGAGTTTCCCTTCTTTTGTTCTGCATCATAGAAAAACAGAAAATAATAAATGGTTAAACATTTGCTAAAAATGACTGAAGGGTGGCCTTGGACAGGTTCGAACAGGTTTATGGGTTATAAAAAAAACAAACAAAAAAAACATGCTCACTACACTTTTCTCACAAAATCAAATTCTTAGATAATGATTTTTGTTTGCTCAAGTCTGCCTATTTTAAGCTTTCAGAATGAGTTGTTGTAGGGCCTCCTGTCACTTTCAGTCCAAATAAGCTACTAATTATTGATGTTACATTCCACTAATTTTCTAGACACCAAAACAACAACAACAACAACAAATAAATACGTATTGCCAGAAAACGCCTGGGCAGCTTTTTTAAGTGCTTGGGCTGTTTTTAGAAGAAGTAGAAAAAAGTTGGAAATTGCATTCAAACATACCGATAATGTTGTGTCTGCAGTGGGGACAGGTGTGATGCTGAAGCAGCCAGGGGTCAACGCATTTCTTATGAAACCTGTGAGCACAAGGGATCACCCGCAGCTCCTATAGAGGAAAGAGGAATGAATCAATTCAGTTTATTTAGGTAACACCAATTCATAAAAAATGTAATCTCAAAGTACTTTCCAAAAGAGAGGGGGTTTAATTCATTATATCCAGAAGTATATGATCAATTAAATGAACTACATGTGTATAGCAATATTTGAATTTAATCCTAACCATAACATAAACTATTCAATCTCAGATTAGGTTAGCTGAGTCCTTTGCAGCAATCCCTCCTGCTCAGCATCTGAGCAGTCGTTAATAAAATCGCCCAAAATAATATATTGTAAAGGCCAGCTTCATAAATGCACATTAAAAAAATCTACTGGATCATATAAGTAATGTATTTGGTATAAATATCTGTTAGATTTTCATTTGGATGTGGGAATGCGTTATGTTGCCTCTGTCCACAGGGTGGCAGCAGAGCCACACAATTCCTAATTGTGGGGTTAATACAACCCATAACTGAAGAATAAGATTCAACACATGCCTCAAACTAAACTCGGTTATTTAGAACAAAAATAACATGTTTCTTCTGAAGAAAACAAGAAGTTCACACTTGAGTATTAGTACAAATATAATTGGATTTAGTTGCCATATTGGCTAAAAGGAATTTGGAGACAAAAGCTGGAACAGTTAGAATGTTCTCCACCAAGAAGTCCCTCGTTGCCTTTAAAACTGTGTGGCTTAATACATGACTCATCTTCAAGCTCTTTTCCATCAAAGCCTTTGTTGCTTAGTTCACTCCTCAAAAACTGCTTTGATGCCATTCAGCCTTTTATATCGCCACTTCCTTCTGTGCAATCCTGGCGCCATGCTTTGTTGTGTTTTCTTCTCCTCACCAAAAAGACTCATAACCACAGAGAACACACACACTCGCAGACTCTGTGCCCCCTGGGGCAACAGGGTTTGTCCCTCCAGCATCCATGAATAAAGGATGAGCAATGCAGTTACAGTAAAACCCTAAAGTCCAAGACTGGGATACATATTTTGACTGTGACTCCATGGAGATTTAAATAAGGCTGTGCTTAGGGGGTGCTGGGACAGGAAGTGTAATCCCAGCCTGGTGTACTCTGGGCACCCCTTATCTCTCCAGGTGCTGTGAAAGACTGAGCTAAATGTCTAAAAAGGCGGCGGAAAGAACGTCGGTACAAACCCCCCCCCCCCTTAAAACTGCATTCTATTGCAGTGGACAATAGAATGGAAGTCCATCAGGGGGACTTCCATTCTATTGTCCACAGCAATTTTGTTTCATGTCTGCAGAATATGTCATGAACAGAAAACAAGCTCAGTGGCTATGTGAACACAAAGGTCAGCTTGCTTTATATACGTTCCCATTAAGCTGAACATTTAACGTACCTTGAAAAACCCTCGACAGCCGTTGAACTTCTTTGTATTTTAATTAGTTTTAGTAATAACTAAAAGTAGAGAATGATTGGAGAAGAAGGAACCTTTGTAGACTTTTAAGGTATATCCTGCATTTCTAGAGACCTGCTCTGATTTTTCATCATTTCTAGGAAAATTACTAAAGTTCAGCCAGACTAATTGAGCATCAGTGGACAGACAGCAATTTTCAGAAGTCACCCTGGACTTTTAATAGGCCATTGCAACTCAAACTTTTTTGTGACTACACCATTTCTGAAATTTATGCAAAAAAAAAAAAAAAAAAACAGCTCTCCACAGTTTTTACACTATGGCAAAATTGTGAGTGTGTTGCAATTTTTTTTGTTGCAAAAAATGGTTAAAAAAAAACATTTTAAGTGACAGCTAACTCCCATATGATGGCAGCAGTATTTCTTACTTCTACTACACTATTGCATCAGTCGTACTTGTTATAGTCTGTGATCAATATTGCGAGTAGCAAAACGTCACATTTTCCATCATACATTAAGTGCAAATATTGCAAAATCCATTGCAAATATTTCTAAAGTAGCACCACAACATCAGTGATTCTGATTGCAAAACATGAATGCAACAAAAAGTAATCAGGAAAATGTTATTTTAGTTTAATTTTGTTTAACCAGAGCAGCTCCCCCCACATGGCTTGTGATAAGCTTCAAACAGAATATTTATTCTTTTGGCTTTTTTTCCCCCATAATGGCATTTTACAAATCAACATACTAACATACTTCTGACAACGTACTTTTTAATCAAGTTTTATGCTACAACATCCATAAAACGGACTCTTTCCTTACCTCCCCATCGATGTATTTCTCCAGACAAATGGCGCAGTCAGAGGTGGAGCTGCTGCTCAGCGAATCAGAGGCTCCACAGCTGCTTTCGCGCAGACCCTTTCCTTTCGCCTTGAATTTGCGCGTCTCCATCTTTTCCAGCGCCTGGATTGCCATTCTGTTCATGGAGCTCTGCCGTAAACAGGAAAAAAATATATTATTTTTTTTGTTTGAGAAAGTTTTGCTGAATCTACACAATCGCTGCAAACATTCCCTAAAGCATTTGTAAATGTGAGATCAGAACTATAGCAGAGAGTGGAGGTTATAAGTTAAGACTTGCCCTGGTGACATGTGAGGAACATTCACAGAAGACGCATTAGGAGCCAGATGTCTAATTATCCTCCGTCTCTAATTTGCTTCCTGTAACCTTAACAGATAAATGCCTTTGTAGAGGTCAACTCATGAGTCATGTCCAACAGATTTGATGATTTAAAGCAGACGGTGACTCAAGAAATAAATATTTCTGTTGATTAATTAAACCACAACGTGGGTGTTTCTGCCTTTTTACTCCATTGTGTGTAAGATAATTGCAGACGGTTAAGATGGAAACATCAGAACAACAATAAACTTTGGCCAAAACATCAATACAAGACGAGGCTTTGAGGAAAGCTATGAATTACTTTTTACATTTTCGAACGGAAAAAATGAAAACTGAGCCAGACACTGGCCAATCCCAAAGCGTGTCAGCTCACTCTGAGGAAAATTAAAAATCAAAAGCAAGCAGCTCATGCATCCTGGCTGGATTACATTCGTCTTAACGGATGCCGCTGCAGGTTTCCTGCCCTGTCAAGACATCTCTGTGTGCTTGGCGCCGTCAGGCGGCTTCTCATCAGCATTAATTAAATGCTAATTCCAATTCATGCATCTCGACATAAGCCTCCACTGAGAGGTTTTTGTCAACACACAAGAGGAATCCATCAGCGGCGGAGCTGCTGTCGCATGACTCGGCGTCTGCAGTGGAGCTTTTGTAGAAAATAAACCAACAGAAAAAAAAAAGATGTGTGCTTCAGCGCTCACAAGTTTGTAGCTGAGTGAGTTACTGACCTGACTTCTCCTTTGCTTTAGTTTGATCTTGATGAGGAGGATGAGACAAACCAGCGACACCACGACGAAGAAGGCAAGGAAGATGCCCATGTCGAAATACTCCGTAGGCTGCTGTGGAAAAAATACATTAAAAAAAAAAATCAATATTAGGAAATTTCCACATGCACCTCATAAAAAGGTTCATATTGACTGGAAAGACGTATCTAATAATTTATATTCACTTTAAATATTTATTCCCTTACATATATGTTCTGTGACAGTAATTTACACAAGTTACAACTTTGCCATGGATAACACAACCAAACTTGACACAACGGAACAAACAAATTGGTATGGAGAAAAGAATGTGTACAATATTTTGTTTAATCCTCTTTTTATTCAGATTTGGATTTCAGTTTTCTTTGGTAGAAGTGATTTGGTCATATTCGCCCAATCTGCCCAGCAACAGGTCATCAAATCTGTCAGATGTTGAGAAAATCTCCCTTTAGCAGACGGCAGAGATTTTCAGTCAAAATGAACATATTGTGATTCTTATTTCTGAAATACCACTTATTCTATAGCTTCAATCAGAAACTTGGACATATTGGGAGAAAATGTACTGGTGGTTTGGAATAATTCCATACTCTCAACCAGAAAGCCCAACATGATGCAGCCACCACCGTGTTTCACTGTAGGAATTAGTCAGGAACGGTTTCATCAGACTATGAACTCTTCCACCAGGTTTTGGGAGGTTTTAGATGGACTTAGATGCTTTTTTTGGAAGAAAAGGCTTCCTTCTTCCAACCATACGCTTTAGGCCATGAATATGAGAATAAAGGAGATTATACTCCCATGTAAAAAATGACTAATTGCTATAAATTCCTCGTCACCCTCTTGGCAGCCTCCCTGAACCAGCTTCCATTTCTTTTCCTCAATTTTGCATGTCACTGCTGTCAATATTATTAATGACTTTTCCTTACAGTTTGACACAACGCTCTAGATCTTTTCACTAAAGGATGACTGAATGCTGAAATCGTGTCACACTTTGTTTTTACCTTTCCCTTTAATAGATTTGTTATTCAGTTCTTACAGTTGAAAAAAAGTTCTGATTTTTTTTTTCTTTTTTGCCATGTAGCTCCACTTTCCAAGACAGATTAAAAAAATTTTCTGTCAATTTTTCCAGTATTTGATCATTTGTCTCCATTAAACTCTTAAAACTCGCTGCTTTGTTCTTAATAGAGTCTTAAGATCTAGAATAAAAGGCGAATACTAATACTTCAAAGAAGTTCATTTTTTTTCCTCACCAGAAAAAAAAAGGCCTTTTATCCCAGAATTTCATTATGTTAAGTTATTTGACCTCCAACCTCGGTGGCCTTTTATCAAATAGCCAAGCAAACAAGCAGGCCTTTGACCGGCTGATATTAATCTGTCACAGAGCTGTGAAAAAGCCTTCAGCCTCGGGGCACCAAGCAACTCAGACGAAAGACGGAATGATTTCACAGCTGGAATTTACACGGGTTTCCTACATCTGAAACTTTCACCACCAGCATAAGCTCACAGACATTTTCCACGTCTTTGTCGTGATCCAACATGTGTTTCAGATCTGTCTCACACGCGCGTTTGCAGCATCTTTGCTCTGAAGTTGGAGGTGTAGATGTGAACTCTTACCCTCGGCGGCCTGTGTTGGATCCGAGCTCGGGCCACCTTCTGCTTGTTGACGATGTTCATGAGCTTGACGGCGTCGTTGCCCTTCACGTAAACCACCGGCCGTTTCAGAGGATCCTCCGCAACCCGGTTGAGCTGGAGAGAGAAGGAAAAAATACTCTTAATCTTAATGTGCTTAATGTGCTAAAAATAATAAAATTACAACTTATAAATCTCAGGTGATTTAAAAAAAACATCACTATTGTAAAAAATAAGATAAAAGAAATTGTTTGATAATGACTTTAAATGTTGGTGCTTTGGATTTTCATGTTTGTCTCGATTGTAAGCAATATTTGGGTGCAGCTCTTCATCTGATATGAACCTTTTGACCTCGGTTGAAAAAGATTTGGCAACGACAAGAAACCACCTGTAGATTTTTAGAGGGGCGATACGTCTAACCACTTCACTATGTGGTCAGACATAATGAAGTCTAACTCACTCAAAATATTACTATAAACCCTTCTCAACTGTCAAGTCTCACACTAAACAGTTAATGGTTCAGCTTTAGCCAAGTTGGGTGTGTCTCCGTTGGTAGTGTGTTCCTCACTATGTGGTCGACGCTCTGATGATGTCATTTTGTGCGTGCGCTCAGCTTCTCCTAAGTGTCTCGGTGTTTGTTGTGGGGTCCAGTGGACGCCGAATGCGCCAAAATTAATGAAAAGGTTTGGACATCAAAACTTGACCATGGAATTATGGTTTTGCCTCTTGCCAACTAATACAGTCTGATTGGGAAAATGGTGGTTGAGATATTGTTGTTGACATAAATCAATGGGCCAAACAACAAGCCAATCAAATCGCTTGTGCGCAGTACCCAGCTAGGTCCAGCATGCACCAGTGTACCAGCATGCGTCTCTGGGTGGATCCAGAAAGGAAGAACTGTGCAGTATCTCACAAATCTTTCCTGCCAGAACAAATCTTTTAAGATATTTGGATACGACTTATGACAACATTTAATTTCCCGGATAAATAAGGCATTTTTCTAACCTTACCACAATTTTGGTTTGTTTGCTACAAAAAGATTGTTCCATATTATTATTATTATTATTATTTCTAAATATAATGTGTAAACATAGACGCAACAGATCATCCTCTGATCAGATGGAAATCACAGACACAAACCTATAAAACTGCATCGGAGGGTGTAAAAACACACTCAACCAGGATGCCATTCATGCTAAAGACGCCGCTGGATGAAACGTATGCAGCCCTGACACAGAGATGTGTCACAGCACAGAGTCTGACGTGGATTCATTTTACGAGGTGACATGACTGAGTACAAATGGTAACGTCTCCTCTCAGTTATCAGGTGAAACTACGCATGGGACAAAAGATATGGAAACCATAGCAACAGTTTGCCAGGCAGACTAGAAAGAATGAGTCAAGACTTTTCAGTCAGTCCCATCTGTCCTCCCTGTCCTACTTTCCCCTCTGCAGGTTTCATTTCTTCAGTTTGCATCTCGTTCAAGGAAAGTTTCCAACCTTCTAAGTTCTTGCAAAGCAGCCGTCGGCTTTGCATTATATGACAAATTTGGAGAGAAAAAAAACAAAAAAACAAGGTCAAGAGTATTAACTTTACAAGACTTCATCTAATTTTGGCCCAGGGACCTTAATTCTCCCCGAACTCCTCCTCCCTGCCCCTCGGCCTTGCGGCTCCTGTCTCTGCTGATCGCTCTGCTCTGACTGGAAAAGCCTCTCGGGGGAATTTAACACAGCCGCCCAGCGCTGCCTTTCATGTGGTCTGCGCGCAATCCCTTTTATCTCTCAGCTACGCACTTTACGACCCAGCAGCAGAGAAGAAGAGGAAAGGAAAAAAAACTCTCTCTCTCTCTGCAAGTCCAGGCCTGGCGTTGCAGGGATGAATACCACAGGAGAATTCTTGTGACAAAGGCGCTCAAGGGAGCAACTGAAGCATTATGCAGCAAAGACATGGGAATCAGAAAGACTGAAAAGGGCAAGCATGTGGATGTGTGTGACAGCAGATTTATGTTACTGTACAGCATGCTTTGAGGTCTCAGGAGGTGAGGTAATGTTCTCTACCTGTGCAATTAAGAGCTTCACAGCGTTTGGTCATGGTCAGGGAGAAGCTAAGCTTGAATTCTCCAAAAGTACGAGTTGTGGAGTCAAAGAGCAGCAAAGAAAGTGCATTGCTTAGACAAACAACACGCATGCAGATGCGGCGAGGAGGGCAGGGCATGCGGCCAAGCCGCTTTCAGAAATTAAAAAAATGAAAAGGCCAAACAAGGAGGATTAAATGGAGAGAGTGAACGCCTGGGTGATTCTAGGTGTGTACAAACCTGATCGATGGCATCCGGATTCTCAGATACATCAAAGATGACGGCCGTGGCTCCGCGCTGCACTGCTCTCTTCGCCTGCCAACACAGAGCGCAGGAGTAATCAGACATGATCAACAAATGTGCACAACAGGTTGCATGATCAGCTGCAACAATCTTGCCTGTTAAACTGACAGCCACTAGAGGGCGCCGTCTCCCCGAGATTAACCCTCTACAAGCATGCCATGAGAAAGGAGAGTAATCAAAGGGAGAACCAACAGAGAGAAGTAAACAAGTCAGTGATTACATTTGCTGGGATGCACATGTGGCCCTTTGGTTCATTCCTCCAAAGTCCCATGATGTCATCCCATGTAAATCAGCACCACATTAAGGCAAACCCATGTGACAGAAACCAAAAGCTGCCCCCCTCCACCCCCTGCCCAAAGCCAGGACTAACGCACCAATTTTCATGTGATGCAACCCTGCATGGCAAGAGTGGAATTTGAACTGAAGTCTGTGGAGCGCGCTCGGAAAAGTTGAACAAAGTTATCAGGGGTTTCCAGCTGTTAGAAAATGTGAGCGTCTTTCATGTGAGAGGCAGGAAAAGTTACAGCACAGAGGTCCTTTTGAAGAGTTCTGCTACAGGCGAGAGATAAAAGAAACGCTTGCATTTGCAGAACCCAAGGTATCTCCTCGCAGAATCCAAATTGGCATTCCCTCGTCAAAAAGGAGGAAAGGAAAGGAAAGCTGTTGTTTTATCTTAACTCCTGCCTTCCCCAACCATCCTTCCTCAACCCTCTTGATTCGTACTGCCCTATTTAGACAACGTTTTGATGTCTGCTCTACAAGATCTAAAGGAGCGCAGCTAGGATCATATCCTGGTATTATCAAGTGCCCTTGGGTTCCTGCCAGCACTCTTAATAACTGGCGGGAAGAGGAGGGGGTGAGGATCAAAGTGACAAGGCGCAGTGCTGCGACTCTGCTGCCGCCTGGCTGGAGAGTGTCTCCACGCCAAGCTGCAGGCCAGCTGAAAAGGGGGGCATGTGGTGGTATGTGTGGGGGAGGCTTTCACAGAGCGTGACGTTGATTCCTGAGGTGACGTTTTCAGAAATGTGATGCGGAGCAAGTTTCTGGACAATTTGTCCCAGAGAGGAACAGGTTCAAGGAATTAAAACAAAAAGAAACTTCAGTGACATTTAAGAACAAAGGAATTCTGAAAGATTGTATTGTTATTCATCAGGCGCTCATTCTTTTACCCCATGAAGAGAAGATACGATCTTCTTTTCAAGTCGGTTATCTCAAAGGCCTCCGTTATGCATCCCTAATGGTTGTTTCCAATCTAGGCAAGACTCAGCTTTTAGGTGATCATTTCACCACTTTGTCATTTCATACCAGACTTTTTCGTCAATAAAAAGTCAAAGTTATGTCCCGACCTTGGGACAACTTGTACCCGCTTCGTAGATGTTTCATACTTTGACAAGCAACATTTTGTAATCTAGTCAGTCTACTACAAGAAAATGTGGTTACAGTTGCTGACCTTTGGAGAGGTCAAGAGTTATCCATCATACGTCAAACAGAATGGAGTTGGGATTCAAGGTAAAGTGTTAAGACCTTTACCTTGGTCTTAACACTGAAACCTCTGATTGAACATCAGAGGTTTCAGGTTCCTCACCAACTTGAACGTCATCTGATATTTCCAAACATTTGATGAAGTTTGCATCTTTTAAATCATCAAAGACTTGATCATACGTAAAGTGACTTTTGCTGATAGTCTGATGCAGCCTGTATCTCTGACCTCTTCTGGTCTACGGGTGTTAATGGTTCAGGAACACATTTTAAGACTTTAGACCAGCACAATTCACGTGGATTGTGCCGCCTCTGTCTTTACACTTTTGGTTGTGTTGATTCTTTTCAGAAACACCTGAAAACTAATTTATACAGACAAGGTTTTAGTTTGTTTTTGGCTGTATGATTTTTCTATGCCATATATGCTTTTTAATGCTTTTCTGTTTCGTCCTTCGTGTTTTTATTTTCCTACCTGTTTTTGTAGTAGAGAACTTTGTGATTATGCAGAGCTGTGAAGTGTCTTACGCATTTCCTTGCTATGACTAATACATAAAACACTCAGAGCTCAGGTTTGTACCTAAAAACAAATTCAGCCGTGAGCCACATTGTCTCCTGCAGCCGTTCTGCATTTAACCTGAACTTGGCGTGACATGAAAAATGAAAGACAGAATTTGAAACCTGTCACGCTTCAGACTGATCCATTTGACTTTTTCACCTGTTAAAACTGGCAAAGACTCCTTAGGAAAAAAAAAAAAACTGAATCTAAGATCACATTTTGTGACAATACGGATAAACAGATAAACATCTGCAATGTTTACTTTGAAAATATATTTAATCACATAGTTTTTTCTTATTAGTTTATTATCATTTTATATAATCTGTACGTCAGTTATGATATAATCAGCTCATCAAACACATTTGGGCTGAATAGAAGTTACATAACCAAACCAACAGAAGGTCTCTGATATTGAGACGCATATTTATCATTATCTGTTGATTTAATTTTGAATGTAAACACATCACGACCCTCTGACTCAATTAGATTTCCCCTTGGCTTAATCCACAGAGAAGATGTTTATGAATCAATTTTTCAGATCTCATTAAAGGCCAATTAACCCAGCAAGCCAATTCCATCTTTCCCAGTGGTGAAATCAGAGACACACCATCAACACGAGCCTCCTGTTCCTTCGCTCCTCCACATAAACTAACATCACTCCACTTTTATGCTTTTATCCACTTTTGTATTCGGAAAGTTCAAAAGAAGGAAGAGCGGAATCTCAGCTCGGCTTTTTCCCTCTCACCCAGTTTTCTCTCAGCTCCACACCGATGCTGCCCCCCTCCACTGCACATTTAATTCAGCACAAGTCTGCTGCTTTGATGTTAGCTCTCGCAGTTAATAATTAATAGCTCTTGGTAAGAAGCTTTGAGAAGAAAGAGATCTCCCTCCTGAAGAATCTCCACTCGGGCAGGCCTGCGCTGCAGTGCAGGGACTTGCCTGACGACAACAAAAATGCACCCACAGGCAAACCTCTCCTCCTTCAAACACTTGACACAAAACTACAACCTCGGACACCACAGGAAGGATAAACGCTGCTAAAAGATTGCTAAAAACCCAATTGCTTCAATGAGCAAATGCCGTTTACCTCACAGCCTTAAACCGGCTATAGAGTTTCAAGTGGCAGCGTTCTTGTGTAAGGAGATAATGTTCAGGCAATTTGAGATGGCATTCAGTCTTCTGTGGAAAACTTCTTAGAAAGAAGAATCACTTAGGAAACGCAAGGTTTTATTCATACGCTTTTTATTGAGACCAAATGGGGATTTTTTATTTCTTTTTTAGGAAGTACGGTCATTAAAATGACCAAGTGCTTCTCCATGAAGACGGCACTGAGACAAGATAGATGAAAGCTTCATAAAGTGAAGAATTTTGCAGTAATACTCAGATTTACAGATTCAGTTCTGAAAACTAAGGACTCCTCCTGCAACATTTTAGCAAAGTTTTTTTTTTTTTTTTCCTTACAGTCATGGTTAAATGAAAACACAGATACAAATCCCTTATTGGCAATAAAACACACAGAAACAGAGCTGTACATTATATGTTGCAAATGTAAAATTATGGCAATATAAATATATTATGAAAATTGGAGAGAACTGCTTGGACTGCAACAAATGTTAGCCAATTAGCATGAATTAATTCAGCTTCTATGCATCACAAACTTCCAGAAAGTAGAAAAACAGCTGAAACACTGCTTGATAATTTTCAAGAATTTGTTTATTTACCAAAACAGTAGATGCGACCACATGTCACTTTATCAGCAAAACTGAGTTGTTCAGATAAAAATAACGAATTAAATATTTTTCCAGGAGATTGTGGTTGAGAAAGACATCAACACTGTTAGGTATTTTATTATTTAGCGCAGAGAACCAACAGAGATTCATTCATTATCGCATATCACACATTTTCCTAATATCACGAGGAAGCTGAAATGAAAAAGCTGAGACTGAAAGTGCAACCTTGCTACTTCCAGATGAGTGGAGTTTAAAAGTAGCAGCCAAGAGCTGCTAATGTACTTCATGAGATGATCGTCGTTATTTGTGACCTCCATAAAAGCGGTTCTCAGCCAGTTTGCTGTTTTCGAGCATACATATTGATGAGGTGATTTCCAATCTATTTAGGCCCATCAATCTACTGAGAGAAAGAGTATTTATAGGTGGAAAAAGGTTGAGGGCAGCCAGGCTTACCAGGAGTGGATCTCACAGTCAACATCTGACTGCGAGATGCTCATGCAGATTTTACGACACAGCTAGAAAGGAGAACAACTTGTTCTCCTTCATAAAAATAAAGGCTTGCATTAGGAAAGCTCATATTTTGTCATGACATATGACAATATGTTTGGTGAAAGCCAAATACAGCATATCTGGTGGTAAACACTTTTGCCAAATGTTAAACACGATAGTGGAGGGATGATGCTGTAAGTTAATCTACAAAGTGTCTTTACATCCAAAACTTTTTGAACTTTTTTGAATAATAAACCAATCTTGACTGGATTGTTTGTTAACTAGGATAACTTGCAAAGTGTGCATGACTAAATTGAATTTATTTTTTTTGGAACTTGATATGACTGGTGGTATTTAAGCAAACTGAACTGAAGTGAGTGATTCTTTGGGCTTGTTTTGCAAAAACAGGACCTTGGAGTCATTGAGTCAACCACAAACTCTGTTTCAAATGAAATGTGAGGTTGTCTGTCCAACAACTGATAATCAATGAGACAATGAATCCAAACAACTGCAAATTTACAACAAAGACAAAAAAGAAAAGGAAATATTTGGCGTTGCAATAATCGAGTTCAGTTGCATACCACAACCTCACGTAATGCTTTATTTGCACATTTCAGTGTTAAATAGAGTTGTTTTTAATTCTTCTCATTTTTTGAGTGAACTCCACTTTTCAAAATAACAAAAATGTGCATTTTTCCTATTTTCTTTTTTTACATTAACACTTCATTTGGATTTAGCCTCAAGATCTTTCATCTCATCTGCATTTAGCAAAATGTGATCATTTGATGACAAACTTGTAAAGTCATCTACAGCGCCACCTGCTGATGAACTATTGCAGTCTGCTCTGCTCACCTGACGCACAGTTGTAATGTACCATCACCTTTATGTGCAGCCTGGTGCTTAAATCCTTGCATGCCTGTAATCTTGTAATAATCCAGATGTCATGGAAACCACTGTTGGTTGCCAGTGATAATAAACACAAAAACAATTAGTTTCCCATCAACAATCAAAAATATTATTGATAGGAATTAATATATCCGAGTGTTGTGCCAATTTCTTTCACACCACTAAAACTGAATACATTCATGCTCATTAATCATTCCGAAACAATTTCATAGTCAAATTATTATCCTAATCACGTATCAACATTTTTATAAAACAAAGTGTTTAAACATGCAGAGATCATGACATGATGCGTCATGTAGTGATCTGGAAATGTAACTGCAGAGCATTTGCAGCCTGACGTTTAACTCCAATGTCATTCTAATGAGGCCAAACTGTTACTAAAAAAATGCAGTCATTTCTGTATTTTCAAGGAGATTGACACCAGAAACCTCCATGAATCTGAAAAAGTCAAGCTGCTATAAACACTGGATGATTGGTTAAGCTCCAGTGTTGCCACAAATCCTAACTCGTGTAATGTTGAGACAAAATGTGCTTAGATATACTTAAAACTGCAGCGGTCAGGTGTGACTGCATTAAGCTGTGACTTTTTCCTTCATCTTTTCTGCACCCACAAACTCTTACTCCCTGCTTGCATCAGACCTCTGCTGAGTCCCGGCAGGAAACGGATACAGTTTACAAGATGAGTGCATGAGTTTTCTGCTTATATTATGTTTAAAGCCATGAGGAATATGATGTAGAAATACATTTTCAATAGCAGGTCTTCATAGAAATATGTGGGCAGCGCACAAAAAACACAGCAGTCACCACCCTCTTACCTTTAAGGGAAAATATCGAGGCTCTTTTCTGCATTTTTTTTTACATCTTTCATTTGCTTTGTGTGATATCAGGGGGAAGTTTGCTCAGCTCAAAGTGAATATTTTCAAACAATAAAACATGTTTGTGACAAATCGACAGAAATTTGGATAGAAAGTTACAAAAAAAAAAAAGATGAAACATCATCTTTGGTCTTTAGTAAAAGGTGAACTCCCAAACTAATCTGTGTGACCTGAAGAGGTGGTGTGGAGGGGTGGGGGCTTCTCAGGCACTTCAAAACACTGCTGGCTTAGCAAACTGCCCACTGGCCCTAAGGCATGAGAATTAGGGAATGATCTTCCCAGAGAGAGCAGAAAAACCACAGTAGAAAGTACTAAGAGCCCAGTCTAGACACAGAGAAAAATGAAAGCTATGTTTAGCATCCCTAAGTAAGCCCGCCAGCTTGTAAGATCTGAGGAAGAGACGTTTTCGCTCGTCTAGAGAGACTTTTCTCAGCCTTGCACCCTATCCATCACTCACACGGACAAAGGCTTCTCGGATTTCACACACCTGCAAAATAATGTATTTAGTTATGAACACATGAACAAGAGACTTGCTGAAATCCAGACAAACAAACACTGATACACCTGCAAAGCATGGCCGACATGCTTGTTCCTTTATCACATTACTCCCTCCGTCTTCCCTGCTTTCTTTTCATCTGCTCTTTTCTTTTTTTTCCTCCTCCTCTCCATGCGTTCCCTTCCCTCTCTCTGCACTGCTATAATTAAGGCAATTAAGTCTTCAGAAGACTCTCCACTGCTATTATGCCGTAATTTCATGTTGCCTCCTGGCTTTACGGTTTATTAAAAGATAAAGGCATACTTTTCTCCCATGGATTTTCTCATATGTGGTCTCTCCTCCTCCTTTTCCCCCTCTATCCATGTCGCAGCAGGCGAGTGTGCCAAGGCATTATTTTCATTCAGCTAAAATAAAATCCTGCTTTTCAAACGAGAAGGCAAAAATGAGAGCTGCTGACTTTTTTTAATGCTCCCTCATGAAGTCATCAGTTGTTCAACATCCAGTCAGACAACATTAATCACTCTGTCTTACTGTTTGATGTTAGCACATAATGTTGATGTGTCATAGCATGTTTTTTTTTTAATAATTTATTTTGGCTGCGGATCATTTAATCAACAGGTTTGATACTTGTTCTGCTGGATCTGCTCACTTGCAAGCTGCAAAATAAAGGACTTTCCTGTTCTTGCATACGCTCAGGCTGTACTCTGCAGCCGTTTTTGTGAAGGCAAATAACCTTTGAATCAAACCTGCTAGTAATGACTTCATGAATCCATTTTTAATTAGATGATGAGAAATATCTTGGAAATGTGGAATCTTAAAGGTGAATCCTACGTCTGACTGTAGGCTTTGACAATTCTTGAATATTCTCAAACTTTTGAACGCTTTTTTTCCTGTTTAATATTAATGCTGCTGTTCCTTCACTTGAGACGTTTTAAAGTAATCTCTTGCAGAGTCTGATGCATCTTTTCTTCTTAAAAATACTCTCCTGTGGCTTACCGGTGAGCGTGTCTCCTCAAACACCTCTCCTCTTAAACACTGCATACAAACTGAAGGCTTCCTGAATATGAAGAAAACAAAGACGGTTTGAACCACTGTTGTAAGCCTGTGACCACCATTCTAATATCAAACATGCACACAGGAGGTAGGGAGAGAAAGTGAAGGGTGAACTGGTCACTGCTGCTTCTAACAAATGGGGATGACTGACCTAAAATTGGCTGCAAGACTCCGACTTTCATTCCCAGAGGCCAATAAAATGTTGACGCAATAGACTAAAAGTAAAATGTCCCCACAAGTCAGGAGTTAATGGGCTCATCATCATTCAGAAACCCAGGCAAAATTCACTCACTTTCCCCCCATATAAACTAAAACAAATGACTAAATATCCACCAAGAACACCGAGTCCATATTTTCTTCTATTTTGTCTGTTATTTGAGGAACTTTTCTCTCTGACGATGGTTCTAATATAATTTTGAAGAAATGCTTGAGGATAAGTAGTCAGTGTTTTAGCTACAATTTTTCAGCATTCAGAAAACTTTTCACTAAAGTAGCAATCTGATCCCTAGCAAGCCAACTCTGAGCAAACATGTACTCTGAACTGCTAGCTTGACTTTGGTGTTGGTTTCCAGGAGCACAAATGAACTTCAAATGTCAAAATGCAAAACTAGAATCATTGGATGTAGTTAGCTCGACTTTTACGCAAAATCATTTCAATATGAGGAAAGGATTTACTTTTTAGTCAATGGACATTGTGGCAAGTTGCTAAGTAAGAAAAGTGTCAAAGGTTGTTTTAAAGGTAAGATTACGCAGATGATACACAGTTCTACATTGCCATGTCACCAGATGACTCTGAGCCAATCCAAACACCAAACAGATGGTTAGACAAATTATTGCGTGGCTGTGCCAAAGTTTCTGAATTTCTGAAGTTATCATCTTTGGACCTAAAGAAGAACGCACATAGCTCCAGTTCTTACAGCTAGAAACCAGAGATCAAGCCTGAAATCTGGGTGTAGCGATGGACTCAGACCTGAACCTTCAGAGACACATAAAGATAATCACAAAGTCAGCCTTTTATCAGCTGAAGAAGAACTTCTCTAAAAATGTTTTAAGAAACTCATCCATGTGTTTATCTTTCGTCAAATCATTTACTGCAATGTCTTCACAGGTCTTTTCAGAAGATAAGAAAGTATCTGAGCAAGAATATGAAAAATAAGAACTGTTGCTCTGAAAGCCAGATTAATTTCTGGTGCATTTTGATGATCAGATGTGAGACTTTTTAGTAGTCATGGTGAAGGGAGTTAGCACTGTTAAATTAAATTTGTTTGGGTTAAAAAAAAAAGGTTTAAACATAAAAACAACTACTATGATATAAAAAGTGAGGAATCTGCATTCACTTCACTTGGTACTTCATTCTTGAACTGGTCCAGCTCACTCATGCCAACTTAATTAACAGTTTGGTTTTCCTCAAAGATCCTATATTGATCATTTTTAAGTAGTTCTATCAGTTATATGATGGGGAGCTACAGTGCAATCACCAAATTAACCTTAGAAATACTGTATTTACTAGGAAAATAGCTAATTTTCCAGTACCTCACAAACATACACAAAAACATCCTTTTGCCTTTTTGCTGTGATCATCTTTAGATTTCTGAAAAATCCTGACTGGAGTTAAGAATTTGCTCCAGTCTCTTAAATTCAGAAAGGCTACTTCCTTATGTGGCATTTATTAAAATTAAGTTGTATGAACAGAAACAGAAAAAGCTGCAGACTTTGTACAGAAATCAATACTTTCATATAAAGTGTTGAAGTGTATGTAATATTTTGAGTTACAGGCATATAAGCCTCAGGTTAAAAAGTTTCTCTGTGGTAAAAATCTACTTATTCCCAAAGAGACGTGGAGCAACAGATCTGAAACGTAACCATGCAGAGAAACCAATCCAGCTAAGACTGCAATGATTCACTCCTGTCTGTACCAACCATTATGCACACACTGCTACAAAAAGTAAAGCCAGTCTGTCCTGCAGTGATACCAGTCAGGAGGGAGAACCCGTTCTCATGGGTGGTTTAAATCCCCAAACGCAGGGAGGAGCTGAGCAACAAACACAAAACCACATGAAGGCTTTTTGGAATCGGTTTTCATCAGAGGTTCAATTCTGGATGCTTCTCCACTTCTCCAAATCCACAAATTGTTAAAGCTAAAAAAAAAAAAAAAAGAGAAATCACTCACTACACATTTTGTTTGTCTCCATTTCCAGTTCAGGCTTTCTTCAAAGCTCAGCTAAAAACTTAAACAACAACCTCGCTCCTGTTCTGCATCTGCCTCAGCGCACAATATAGGGTGGCTATTCACCCAACATTGCGTAACATCAATTATACAAGTGAACTGTGCGATCAAAATGTGTTTTTGCACAGGCGTGCATGCATGTGTGCGTGGAGGCACCTCTCAGGAGGCCTGCCAGTGTAACTTGGCAACCAGCCGGCCCCATTAAAGAGTTCAGGGACGGAGAGAGGTGTACTGAGAGGTGCCTTCTCTCATCATAAGACATGTGTTTGGTACTCGTGTTACAGTGAAACTTATGAGCAATATTAAGTCTTGAAATAACACTGAGGTGACGGAACTGAAGCTGCTCTGCCAGATTTTCCAAAACGAGTCCAATTTGAACAGAAAGTTGTCTGAACTGGGTAATTTTCTTAACTATATTCTACTATAAATGAATTGTTTCTAATCTAATTAGAAGTCTTTGCAAGTCTTGGATGCTACTTAGAAAAATGTCCATTAAAAGATCATCACATGGTGAATCTCTACAGAGTATATAGGGCAATGTGCAGTGGGTAATTCTCAGCATGTGATTGCCACTACCAATTATAATTACATGAGCAGATCAAATGTTTGCCAAGCATAACTTCCTGTCACATGTCCTTATAGAAGAAAGTTTTTCTCAGATTATTGCTATGGCAGCTCTAATCACTAAAATAAGCATTGTACATTAGAAATTTAAAAAGAGAAGAAATTAATGAGTGCTGCTGTACCTACATAGATCAGTTTTCTATTATAGCCTAACTGCTAAATTGAAATAAAATATAATTATAAATCATTAGTTTAAATAAGAAGCTGACGAGGAATACAAGAACCAGGAACTTGGGAGAAAAGTGAAAAAGCAACTTTACTGGAGTTTCTCTCACCTTTTTCGACAAAAGTACATATTGATTTATAAATTACATGGATAGAGATAAAACCGTGGGGCTTCAACATTAAAATATCATAGATACCACAAAATCTTAAAAAACAAACTGATTGGAAAAAAAATAAATAAAAGTTATTAAACTGTCAGTACAGTCTAAGCTTCTTCAGCCAGAATAAAACTTGTTTTGTTCTTTTCAATACTATTTAGCAAAACTGCTATCATTTTTTTATGTCATTAAATTTTTCATATGCAGCTCTGGAACAAAAATTAAGAAACCATGTTTCTCTGGTTTTACTCTTTGTAGGTATACGTTTGAGTAAAATGAACATTATTCTTTTATTCTACGAACAATTGAAAATGAGAAATGGTGAAAATAAAGATGCAGTGCCTTCAGACCTCAAATAATGCAAATAAAACAAGTTAATATTCATTTAGAAACAACAATACTAATGTTTTAACTCATTTGAACATTAGATGTTGGGGTGGATTTTTCTCAGTTTTTATTCCTTTACTCATTAGCTTGAGAAAACCAACATGAGCTAACATGCTCCATTTCAAACAAAAATCCCATAAATATTGGCACCATTTTCTGCACATAAAAAAAAAAAATGCTGGCTTTGTTATTAAAGCAAAATCAAAACTATGTTATATACCTTGATCATATTTTGGGGGATAAAATATATCCTAATTGCTGTTTAGTGTACAAACAAGACATTCTGAGTTGCATTGAAGTGAAAGTTAAACAAATGTTTTGGAGATTGAGACCCAACAACAAAGTTCACCAAGTTTCAACATCAAATGAACCGGCGCAGAGCTTTAATCAGGAATTATGTGAGAAAGAGAGAATATAAATCAGGGCTTCATGTTGGATTATTGGTTAGCATTATGACCACACAACAAGAAGGTTTTCTCCATGTTTTCTCTGAATACAGTAAAAAAAACAAAAAAAAAAAAAAAAAACATCCATCTCATCCCCTGCGCAGTCTTAATCATTTTGATGTTTAATTTATTTAACTTGGGAGACTGAACTCAGAAATTCTTATAAAGTGACACATTTCAAAGTTTATTTAAGTTCAGAGTTAGATTTTCTTTATAAGCACGTTTTTTGGGAAGAAGTGGAGCGTGATGTTAGTTCTTTCCAAACTCATGAGATTGGATAAACATAAAGTGATGGATGAGTTTCGATCCCTTGATTCCACCTTCCTGAGCAGCGCAGAGTCGTTTACGTCTCTAACCATAAGCTTTTCTTCTGCTTTGTGCACCGCAGGAAGCATTTCCTGCCTTTCTCCGAGCGCCTCGATGTCTTTCAGAATCGCTCGCACACAAAAATAAGAACGCAGAAGCAAATTCACAGACTCAGACCGCCACTAATCAACAAGCCCTTCAGTCTTCCCTCTCCCGCTGCCCATCATTCCCGTCCTGCTGAGAACAAACGCCGAGCCGGGAGGAGCGGACAACCGCTAATTAAATTTCCTCCTCTTTTCCTCCCTGCCCCCTTCCATGTTGTTTTGTTACCGGTTTTGGTCTTTTGTGATTCACAGGAAAAACAAACACGGTTTCCGGCGAGGCCCAGGAACACTACTCTTTAAATGCCCTTTTCTCCTCCTACTGTCTAAACAGGAGTTGTTTGGAGAAAAGTTGCACAAGTCTGAGACATTGACAGATGAACAGCATTTTTTCCTCCTTTTCTTAAGCAGTTTTTGTGGAGCATAATTCTCGTTATTGATTGAATCATCATTTTGAGTCAAGTGTTGCTACCCACTGCTTTAATTTCCCTTTGAAGCAGCTCTACTGATCTCAGTTTTAGGATTTTATTTTTGATGTTTATATTTCTAAACTTGGAATAATATCTAATTGTGGGCTTAGCTTTTTCTATAAACAGAAAGTTTTTAAAAATTTTTCAAAAAATTACAAAGAAAGTAGAAAACAAAACCAGAAGCATTGAAAGAATATTACAAAAGCATATTATGGTTGCTGGTTACAATACTAATTGAAAACATACAAATTTTTATTCTCTGACCAGAAGGTCAAGCTGAAAAATTACCGTTTTTCCCATCAAGTCACTATAGAAGAATCTGAATGTCTGTTTTTACTGTAAATAAAAACAAAATTGAAAAAATCCCACTTCTTTCAGTGTGTAAACAGGTCAATAAACTTTAATGTGCCGTTTGTTTTGAGCTTAGTAAAAATCAGATAAATTTAGGGATGTACAAGTTCTTGTATAAAATAAGGATAATCACCTTTGTTTCACTTTGTCTGGTTCAAAACTTCTTCATCAAGGTATGTGCAACACATTTTTCTTCCCTCTTTGTGTAAACATTGTTACTGATCAATAAAATGTGACCAATTTATTTCATTGTGTTTTTTGAGAGAAAAATCAGGTCAGAACTCCAAGAACCACAGTAAATGTGTATGTCCGTAGAAGATTGTAATTCTTGCTTTATAGTTTTAACTCAAGGCAAGTCTTTTCAGATATTTAAAGATAAAGTCAGTGATGGCAGTTTGAGATGATTATTCGTATGCAAATAAAATCAAAACACAGATCTCAGTCAAGCCAAGCCATCTCCGCAAACCGACACTTTTCCTTTACTCCTAATTCGTCTGAAGTCAGAAGATTCTCACTAATCTCCCTCCACCTAAAGCTGCTGAAGGAAACCGTGTCCCTCCCTGCTGTAGGCAGAAGCTGCTGCTGCTGCCTGGGCAAACGGCAGAGAAGTTCTGCCACATTTTACACTTTACGTTTGATTCTCACTGGACAAGCAACCAGAAGAGTTTCAGTCATCGAGATCAACCAAGCCTTTAACGATTCGAGCTGAACAACAAGAAAATAAGCACAGGCAGAAGCAGCGTGGCTCCAGCAGATCAGGACCAGCTTCCTTCTCACTGATGGCTCAAAATCGAAGCAGCAGAGCGAGATATATCGTTTTTAGTTCATGAATTCATCTAAATCAGAACTGGCATCTACATTAGTCACATTTCAGGCCTACAGCTAGTTTAGAGGAGGCTACTACAAAGTTAATTTAGCTCATCCTCCCTGAACAAAGTGATGTTACACACCAGAACATGCACAGAAGCATTTATAGAGGTGGAATAAGACACTAATTGTGAATGCATTGCTATTTTTCTGCTTTTAGTGGTGAATGACAGACTTGCATTCTTCCAGAGGAAGCATTAACTGATCACAAAGCAGATGAGAGCATGAAAAAACTGAGGAAAAGGATTTTCATTTCATTAGGGTTGCACAAATTACAGTTTTCTGATCCTTTAAAGCCGACCTGACGATTCCGATTTTACCCGATAAATTTTTTTATTTTTGTCTGAAAAGGCTGGTAAGAGTGTGGTGACTATTGTTAATCACACACATGCAGACATGACCTGGTGGGCCTGCTGAATCCAAAGTCTAACTCTGCACTAAACATTGTGTTGGATATGAATTTAAGATATCTGGTATGTCGTTTCATCTTTTGTGAACTGTCCAACAGATTGGTCAACAACTGCACACATAAGAGGGACGACTGCCAGAGAACTTCATGAGGGATTCCTGTTTGGTCACTGTGTCAACAGAAATAGTAAATCATGCAATAATGGCAGCAGCTCAATAGATTTATGCATCTACAGTAGAAGTGCTGAAGACGACATGCTGGAGTTAAAGCCAGGCAGATGCGCTGGCCTGAGTATTTCAGAAACTGCTGACCACACACAACCTTATCTCGGTTTTGCAGGAAATGGTTTGAAAAAGAGAAAATATCCAGTGAGTGGCAGATCTGTGACAAAATATTCCTTGTGGACATTAGAGATCAGAGAAGAATGGGCAGACTGGTTTTAGATAATAATAATAATAATAAAAAAAACAAGCAACAGGTCAAATACACGCCTGAAAACTAAGATATGCAGCTTTGAGGACTGTAGCTTCTACCAACTCCACCCAGCGCCTCAAAACAACAATTTCTGAACTGCAAAGTTACTAGGTGTCACTTCTGTCAACCAAAAACAGGATTTACAAACTCCTCTATTGGAGAGGAGTCTTAAGTTTAGATTCACAATTCAGATTCAGGTGTGAACGGCATAAAAAGTATGGATCCATCCTGCCTTGTATCAACACTTCAGGTTGATGGTCGTGACCTCCATCCCCTTTTAGACCACGGTGCACCAATCCCTTCTCAGTGTACCAGCTAAAAAAGTTAAAATGACCTCAACAGTGAAATATTGATCCAACAGAGCAGGATGCACTGGAACATCAGATCTGAATCATAGATGCAAAGACAACAAATCCTCCTCAACTTGATGCCATCATGTCAAAATGAACAACAACAAAAAAACACATTCTTGAATGCATGTCATGAAGTAGTAAGGCAGTAAGTGCTTCCCATAAAGTGGCTGGTAATTGTAAATGTAAGAGTTTTGTCATTCGCAAAATACATCTCAAGAGTCAGATAATTACCCAAAGAAAGATTTCTCATGTGTTCCCACATTTCCGTTGTGTTCCCTTAATTGTATTGTCATATTGGGCTCTAATAAGTAAGATCCCCACTCTCTGCCAGACGCATTCCCGTTCTCCATCCGCTTCCTATCTACATGTTTCACTTCTCCTCTTCCATTACCTCACCATCTTAAAGTGCACCCAGCTCTGATGTTGCCCCCATATATCCACACACACATCGTCTGTCTCCCTCCACCGTTTCCAACTTTGCCGCCCTGGCACGACTTAAAAGAGCGTTTGAACCGCAAGAGCAGGATAGTTTTCACCCCTGCTAGCCCTCCACCAGAGGATTTGTGTGTGCATCAGATTAGCTGTGTGGGACCAGGAAGCCTTAGTTTCCAGCTGCACTGCCAGGCCATGTGCCCGGGTTTCAGACAACTTCCCTTCTGATTCACACAGCCAGGAGAGCAGAGATCCTCATCCACACAAGTGTGGGCTTAGTGGGAGCTGCAGAGAGAAAAGACGGGGCTTTGTTTGGTGTGGGCGGATGTCTGTCTTTTCTGAGATTTACTCCTTCCAAAGCTCATCTTTTGATCCAGCGCAGGACCATCTCTGAGGCGTTTTTATGCCAAAACCGGTGTGTGACTTTTTGAATAATTATAATTACGAAACATGATGGTTAGAAGGGAAAAAACAACTTGTCAGAGATGCCAACCAAACTTTCCTCTTTTCCATCATTTCCGACTGTCGTCTCCCATCACTTTCCACTTTCTCTCCCCCAATCGCTCTCTCATCTCAGGTCCCCTGGGCTCCTTTCTTCTCTCTTTAAATAGAGGCCTGAGCTGTGAAGTCTAATAATGGTCATTTGGCCTCCCATTGAAAGGCGGGTAATTCGGCCCAGGAACGGCTCACTTTGAGCCACATGACACAAGGAGCTTCCCAGTGACCATGGAAACAAGCGCAGTGGGATCCCGGGTGCCTCCAACTGCCGTGAAACGTGGTGAAGCAGTGATTTAAGAGGAGGGGAGAGGGGTGGGGGTTATTTGGGATTGAAATAGGAAGGAAGGTGAGGGCTCCAACACAGGCTGGTCAGAGTGGAAACCTCTCCCGACACCCCGCCAGGAAGAGCAGCCAAGATAATATCAGCAAGTTGAGGCGTACACAAACATGAAAGGAGAGCTGGGAGGCAAACCCCTGAGTGCTCCATGCTTCACAAGTTTTTTTTCTTTACTTCCCTAACCTTTTTTTTCCCTCTGTGTTCTCTCTGCTGCTCCTCCTCTCTTTTGCAGTTTCTCTTTCTATCCCTCCCTCCATGCTGCTGTGTTTGTGCAGTGGCTTTAAAGTGCAGAGCAGGGGGAGAAATGGCTAAGCTGTTAGCGCGCACTTTACCCAGCAAGCCCAGAATGCAGCTGCGGATTTGAGCTGGATTTGGTCGTAAAGTTCATTTAATAACGTCTTGATTGGATTCAAAGTGTTGACGCACAACCATTAGTCTTAAAAGCATCAGAGGAAACAAAAAGTATCCTTAAGAAAGCTGCATCACCCTCCACAACTACTGGTGTCTCTGTAAAGATTTGTAAATAGCCTTGAAATTGCATTCATCTTTTCTTGCTGTTGCATATTTTCCACACTTAAAAGATTTACTGTGCATATTAGATGTCCTTTACTCTAATGGGACTTGAACTTGGGTCTTGTGATTTGGTTGAATGAGAAAAAGTTTGAGCTTTTTCGGCAACCAGGTGGAGTCTGGAGTGATTTTTGTTTTAAAATGAGAAAAAAGAGACACACCAATCAGACTTTCACTTTTTATATTCTTTGTGGTTCAACTGACCGATTCTGATTTCTTTCCTGTCTGAACTATGACGTCCTGCAGATTCCCTGACAGAGTTAGTAGTTTCAGATTCAACAGATTAACTCTATTAATGCACCAAAGCAAGTCTCATCTAATCGCCAAAACTCTTAAAGGTCCAAAGCACATCCTGTCAGTTTTGCTCATCAGCCCAAAATGTCAGCTACTATTTTTTTTATGTATTTAATATGCGTTTTCAGTATTTATCAAGTAAAAATTGTTCAGTTTTTGTTTGGCCAGTTGATTGGTGCATTTCTTGTCTTCTATGTTTGGGTGAAACTCAAACTCAGCCCATAATTTACCCAGATACCATCTGTCATTTCAATTTTTATTGAACAAACGTGACAATACCGATTACCGATACCGTTTTATCAATTTTAAACCACACATCTTATTAGAACTCAACCTGATAATATGAGTGTACAGAAGATTCTATTTTAAACTTTATGAAATATTTTCAAGACTGAGAGTGAAAGAAAAAGACTTCTGAAAGGGAACTTTTGTAGTGTTGAAGCCCAGCAGAGCTTAATTGACAAAGACGAGAGGTTTGTGACGTTACCAATAATTAGCCTGGTTCATGGAACAGCTGCCCGAGTTAACCACAGTGTTTTACACAACAAAAGATATTGATTTTCAGTTTTCAGCTCCCAGCTGAAAGGAAGTAAGCCCCATCAATTTTGCACAAGCACAGGGAAAAATTGTCTCGTCAATACGCTGCGCCATTAAAAGATTTCCTTCACAAAGTCGGAGCATAATCAAACTTCTTCTGTATCGAACAAAAGAGGCTCTTGTTAATCGATAACTACTGTGGCTTCACAGTACTTTACACACAGGGCCTGGAGTTTGCAGAAAGAAGAGCTGTATGGATTTTTTTCTTTTCTTTTAGGCTCCATTCTTCACCAAGTTCTTCTCCAGTGAGAGAAGAAAAAGGCACAGAAAAAAGGATCGTGATGAGACAGAGACGGTGAGTCATATTCAGCTGTCTGCAGCAAAACAAGCTGACAGGCCAGCCTTCTGCTCGTCTTTTCCACACCACTCAACACTTGATGATGAGCATATACATCGTTTTCATTCAAAGTAGCTAATTATCTCACTGACTGGACTGATTCCCATTTTTCTTTTTTAACTGTAACTGGGACTGAAAGCAAGGTCAAGCACAGGCCTTTTTAGTGGAACGTTGTTACAACAAGCCATATGACACCCTACTGGCACTGCCGTGGCCTCGGGGCGACCTCCAACACACACCTGAGTGTGTAGAACAGCCAACCTGGCCAAAGGCTGGAAAACCAGTCGCCAGTAACATCACACTTATCTGTCTGTTGCCATTTTTCCTCGTCTTTTTTTCCTTTTAAACGCCTCTACCCCTTCTCTAGCTGCTCTTGTGTGCCTTCTGCACCCTGGTCTTCCCCCTCTCTCCCGCTACTTTGCAAACATTCATGCGCACTCTGGCAGCTAAAGCCGACATGCCAGACACAGTTAAGAGTCCAAAAGCCACTTAGCACTAAGATGCAGCAGCTGTTTGCTCTGGCCCGCTGTCCCGCAGTGCCAGCTTCGTAGGAAAAGACACGCTCGTTCGCTCACTCACTCGCATTGTTCCATGGCAACTGTGGTTTTAGGATCATATTTGTGTCTGTGTCAAAGATGGCACTTCCCACACAGGATGCACTTTTTATGGTAGTGTGCCTCTGGCAAAAGAACTTTAAAGCAGTGAGGTTTATTTCTGGGAGGATGTCAATAAAGAGTTCTGAACTTTTCTCGTTGCCCCAGCTATTCTTAAATGCTTATAAGCGGCCGGACTGAGGCCAGCTGTGACTGTTGTGTTTGGCTGGAGTTTAGTGGAAATGATCACAACTTTGAGACAAACTGGTTAAGGGCAGGACAAGGCCACACAACAATCACATACCAGGGAGTTTTACATGCAATGCCAGCCGCAAGCTGCATAACTCTGTGGGAGGATGGGTCATATTTTTCTTTTTAATTTCCAATACACAATCTCTTTCTTCTCGTCGTCTCTATGTTAAGAGAGCATCCGGCAGGATGAAAGAGAGTTTGGCCTGCTGGACTTACACCGCGGTCCTTGAAAGAGGAGCTATGGGACTGGCACAGCGTCAAAGACCCCCCCGACCAGTCCGAAAGCCAGTGGCATGACTTTATGTTCCAGAGGAGCTGCCAAGGACTGCAGAGTATGTGTGTGAGGCGAGCGCGCAGAGCCGGGACGAAGGTCAGTTCTGAGAAAGTCAAGCAGCAGGAAGGAAATGACTACTAAGAACACGTTACCGAATGCAATAAATAGTCCAACTGGAGAACGGATACATGCATGCAGAGGTGTGAGCATGATTTACAACATCTACAAACGGCCCGGAAGAGGCAAGGACTTGATAAGCTGCAGCTGAAGCAAGTTAACATGCAACACCAGGGCTCTTTGTTACGCAGTGGAGCTCTGGTAAGACAGACTCTTTCAAAAATAATCATATGCCTTGAACTTTTCCCCTGTTTTTTTTTTTTTTTTTTTTTCCCCTGCAACCCAAAATTTTTATATTTTTTTTTTGAGTGACCAAAGTGCATTACAGAGGTGGACAGAAAAGTGGTTTCACTACCTTTCAATTAAGGCAGGGCAATAAATCAATAATAATATATATCATAATAGGCATGTGATCAATATTAGTAGAAATTTCATCTGATTGTTCAATAATTCCATGAACTCTGATCCAGAACCGCACAGCCAGTTCTCTGTTTACAGAGAACTGGCTTTAGCTAGCTAAGGCTAGCTAAGCTAGGTGGGTGGCGTCATCCAACTCTCTCGTTCTTTGGTTACCTAGCAACCTGCCCATCTTGTGCAACTTTAGTAACTTGCACAGCAGCAGTTTCGTGTTTTGCCACTTTGCCTTAAAACTGCTTCAATATAAAAAATGGCAGAGTGTAGTGAAGGGAGAAATTGAGTACAATAGTTTAAGGGAAAACTGTACAAAATGGGAAATATCATATTACCAGTTCAGCAGTATTCACACATTCAAAACTAAAAAAAATATATAATTATTGATACCGATTGAGATAAAAATGC
>NW_015115315.1:188494-205626 GCF_001443285.1 Poecilia latipinna
TGCATAAACTAAACTTAGATTCTTCTGCAACTTCTTCCACATTCAAACACAGATTGGTAAGTAGCTTGGAGCCCAGTGCCTTGCAGACAGACACTGTGACATAAGCTGGGGGCTGGAGGACAGCAGGCCTTCACTGCATCTTACAGCATCTGATACAGAGCAAAACCGATCAGACATCAGACCTGAAGCTGGGGCAGTTAAAACTACAGTGATATCAAAGCTTATCCACAAGCTAGAATGGCCTAGCCAAAGTTCAAACCCAAATGAGTCTTTGGGAACATCAAATTTCAAGTTTTACCAGACACACTGAGGACATCAAACTGACTGATGATCCAATAAAAGAGAACAAAATTCTGTCTCTAGATATGAAAGCAGGTAGACATTTACTCCAAAAGACTTGCTTTCAAGTCGTCTGTGTTTAGCCTTCCAGTAGCTTGTAGCACACATGCTACATTTTTAAAATGTTCAGAGAAATGTTGTGTGCCACACAAACCGTTTCTTCAGATTTACAGTTATGCAGTGTAATTCTAAAATCCTAAATAAAACACATACACTTTTTGGGGGTCTAAGAGAAATTTTTTTTTTTTGATCAAGCCATATGGAAAAACACCTGAAAAAGACTTTCCTGTAGTTGGAACCGATTTCTTGTAGCTCTTTTCCTGCTCTGAGGGGAGGAGCTGCTGCTGTGGCACACTGAGGTCAGAGGTTTAACAGTCCTGGAGCTCTCACAGGAACCACACAGGAAGAACGGGAAAAAACTGTGTACATATATATGACACAGCAGCACTTTAGTTTGGTTTGCAACCAGACTTCAGAGGGTGGTGTGACCGACCTCGTTTCCATGTCTTCCTCAACTGTAAATATTTTAGATGTTGGAGCGTCTCGGTCTCAGTGAAAGCAGCAGAAAACTCCTGATTCACTAAATAATCAAATAAAGGAAAGAAAAACAGTACTTCATATGAAGAATGCTTCATCACACCAAATCCTACAGAAGTGTACAAAGTGTACATATATCAGCTAAATAGTCTTACTTCCACAGATGTTAAATTATCCCTCTTACTTTCCATTTTCATAATTAACTGTATTTTTGCACATTTCATTGCAACTCTGTGTAATGCATGTTGAGCAGAAATAAATGTATACCAACATCATGGACAGCAAAGTGGCAGCAAAGTGGGTTCAGTCAGGGGCCAGTTGGGCAGGGCGGGGGTTGCAGATCACAGGACCAGACTGTACAGGGTGAGTGTGATGGAGGGCACTGGCTCCAGAATAGGCCTGGGCATTGTGGCCTGGCTGGCCAGGCAGAGTAAGCAGACTGGCGGGGGGTAAACACTGCCCTGTCTGGCCTGGCAATCGTGCCGGTGCCAATTGCAGAGCACCCAGCTGTGTTTGGGCCCGGGGGTGAGGGATTGTCAAGATGCAACAATGGACTTTCCCTTCTCTAATTATAGTTCTGGCTGGATAAACAAAGAGGAAACCGAGTGGTCTAGAAGTTGGGGAGGCTGGATGGAGGCCAATAGGTCACAGGGCAAGATTCCTGCCATCCTGACCGAAGTGTCTCTTAGTAAAACTTCAAAAGAGAAGGTCTAAAATGGCCAGCTCATTAGCAGCCTGCTTTGATTGAGTCCACCGAGTAGAAGGTGAGGGTCTTTCATCTTCGGGGTGACCTTGTGATTCTGTTTGACACACCAAGTACTCCACTATAAACTAATCGGAGCTCTAACCTGCACATAGTTTTTTTAAAGTCGTTTCTGGTGATAATGGCTTTTCTTTTCTATTTTTTGTGATGATCTGAGCTTCATCACTAAACCAGTTCTCTAAATGAATTAAAGATTTTGTGAATGTGGGACAGGATAGTGGATGAACATGGAGGAATGTTCCCTCCTACTCTTAATTTAATTGTGTCGCACACTGGAAGGAATAACTCGTTTGTGAGATATGTGAAGTTTCATATCTTTTTCTTTAGGATAGAAATGCACCACAAACCCATGTGCAAAGTGCAAAAGCAAAGCAGGCCAACCTTGGGCTTCCCATCTCGTAAGATGGAACGAAAGAAAAAACACAGCTAACCCATTTGGACTATTTATAAGTTATGTTCATGGGATAATAAAACCATCTGTCAGTTTTGATTGTGTCTTTCTGTGTTCGTTGTCTGAATGGTTAATAAAGGACTGTTTTCATGTCTGGTTCCATCTCAACTTTACACAAACAGATGTGAACATGCAGTGAATAAATGGACTTTCAATCAGCTTTTTGCACCAAACAGTTAAGACCATTGAAGCACATTTTCACTGAGGCTCACATATATATTTGAAATATTAAATTAAGATTTATGACTGCATACAAAATGTATTTGCTAATTCTTTGTCAAGAAACGCAAAACTTATTGCCAGGTAATGCAAAAAAACCTTTCAGATTTTTATTTGTAAAGAAAAAAAAATCTGCTCCATCAAATGAGTGTTATTTGTGGATTTAATGTGACAAAATGTGAAAAATATTTAGGGGTATACCACTGCAAGGCCACTATAAACACCATTTCACTTTGAAGAGACTTCTGGAGAAACGGAAAACTTCAGGTGTATTTGTTAGCTTATCCCTTTTTGTTTTTCCAAATTAAAACCTCTAATTAACTTATCCTTGATCTTTTATAGTTAATCCTCATCTTTATTTTGTTTCTTGCTTTCCGTTGCTAGGAGAATGCAAACGAAATCTCTTACCACACCCATCCCCCAGATTCCCTCCTCCCCTTCCTCCGTACTGTCCTCGGACCCCTCTGGAGTCTCGGAGCAATATTTTATCATGCTCTAATTAAATGTTTTGCTTAATGGAATGTACCAACATTTCCCCTGAGAATGACTGCGAGGTGGGAATGACTGCAGCCTCATTTATCCTGTGCTTTCCCACTGACAGAAAGGGAGCAGCCATTCATGATTTAAGGAGCCCTTATGCCGTCTAGACATGCTAATGCACTTTCCTGCTACCGAGATTATGCTGAGACCCAGAAACGGAGCAGAATTCCCTCTCAGCTGTAACAGAGAAATTCTCGCTGGAAAACTGCCTTTGTTAAGGTGATGGTGATATTCAAGGAGCCATCAGAACAAACAAAACAAAAAAGCTGAGTTAGCTTCAACTTCAGCGCTAGGAATTGTGATTCCAGCAGCATTTCTGCTAAATAGTCAGAAGTTTAGAGCCTATTTGCCATTACATACTCGTAAACAGGTCATCTCATATTTAAATGTTGTAAAATACCCGAATCTGTAAGTATTTGAATTCATCCGATCCTGGTCAGTAATTTGTAAAACCGTCTTTTGCTACAAATACAACCGGAAGTCCTTTGGAGTTTGTCTCTTTTACCTTTGCAGATCTAAAGTTTGAAATTCTGCTTTGTTAAATAACTGAAGGTCAGATAATATACTTTGATCTAAAGCATCCTTTAAGGGAGGTCTTTCCTCAGATTTGCCTTCAGCATTGCCCTGTATCCAGCTGAAGCATGCCCACAGCATGATTCTGCCACAACTGTGTTTCGCTGTGGATATATGGCATTCATGGTGACGGCCATCTGCAGTCATAAAAAGTTTATGTTTGATGTTATCAGTTTGTTTAGCATCCAACAATTCTTGAGATATTGTTTTCTATTTTAAGAAGACACAGACCACAGCTGTTGCTTTGTTCTGTGTGGCGACTTGGTTAGTGGATTTTATTCTGCGATTCAGATCAGAAAGAGTCTGTTCTTTACCTTTCCCAGGACCGTGAGGCAGCTGGGGTCCAGCTCTGGTTGCTCCAGCTTCACAACACCAACCCAGCCGTACTCATAAAGGTCCTCCTCGTCATTGTTGTTGCATAGTCCCAAAGGATGCATCTGAAAAAGACAAACGAAATGAGTAAGAAGTGCAACTTCCTTTGAATCCTATGTAGCCAGCTGCATTCTCTCGTTTTGTAACCTTTTGTTTAAAAAATCTAATAACTGCCTTTCAAGTCTGGGGGTCTTTTCCATCACACTTCAATAAAACTGTTGTTCTGAAGTAAAGCACTAGCTTATAGCTGCACAGTTCTCCCTTGGATACTTGAATATGTTGAGAGAATATGCTAATTTATAATCATAATTGACTGTTTTCCTAATGAAACAGAAGACCTTAAAAGCATTTCACATCTCTGCAACCAATTACCGGTTTTAAAAGGTACACCAGGGTTTTCTACTGTAGCCAATAAGCTAAACAGGTTTTATTCACCTTCAATTATTTGCAGAGGATGCAGATTTTTGCTGAAATTTTCAATGTTTGTCTACATTACTGCTAGAAAGATTAATGTTGCCGTCATTTCCATTGAACCAGTGCATACGTGCAAAGACAGTAAAGATTACTCTGTATATCATTATGCTGTAAATAGTACGGAGATGTCTTATAGCACACCGAATGCAGAGCATCAAACTTTCCTCAGATGTCTCATTACGTTTTCGGCTGCTGAATTGGCCCACTTCTCAGCCAGAAAGCTCTTTAGAGCCAGCACCAACACGGAGCCTAAGCAGCAGATTAAAGGTAAGAGGGAGGCAGACATCACAAACACCGACTGCTGCAGAGCGGCCTAGAACAGGAATGTAGGTGGCCTCTAGAATTTCAAACACACAAAGGCATTCACTACGAGGCTCTTTATCACTTGTTCAACAATAAAAAGACGCTGATATAGGTTAAAACATAATAATAACATAAAACTTTTTCACATTTTAGAAACAGAAAACAGCTGGTCTCCCTTCCAGGAAATAAGTCAAAACTGAACGCACTGTCTGAATTACCTGCAGTAATAAGTAGGTCAATAATGTAGACAGACAGCGACTGAATGGTAATTTTCATATTATTAGGAATTTAAAATTGTAACATAGTGGCTTAAATAAATGCTTTAAGGGCACCTTCACAAAAAAAGGTAATTACTTACAGTTTTAATTTAAGAGCTACAGTCAGCATGTCAGAGAGGAATAATATACAAGTAGGCAGAAGATAAATTGTTAAAGCTAATGGCATAATGAAACATTTTATTTCCCTTAAATTTCTTAAATTTTCAAATTTCTGAAATTCTTGCAAAGCCCATCATCTGACAGAAAAAAGAAAATCATTTACAAAATCACTGAATTAAAAAAAGTAAACAAAGAACAAGAAGATGAGCAAGAAATTCAAGAAGAACAGAGGTCAACTGTGGCTGACAGCCGCTCACGAGGATGAAATGATGATGAGTTTAAACATGCCTGGATTAAAACTGTAACCAAGCGGAGTCCCTAAATCCTTGAATGCTTTACCCGACCTGGCAACAGTGCAAAGACAGGCTCAAGCATTAGCATTAGAACTGGGCCAAGCTGACCCGCAGGCTACTTATCCTATTAACCCAGAGACCACGGCTCTCCAATCAGGGAGCTCCCAACTACTCTGGCCCCTGGGCCACTGCCGATGACCCAAGATACCCTTCTCTTGCATGTGACCCCTGACCTTTAAGCCCCACTTTACTGCGCTTGGAGCAGGTTAGCTGTGCAGTAGCCCAAATGGAAAGAAAGAGGCTAAAAACAAGGCTAAGGGGGTCACACGCCTGACCTGAAGTGTTTTTGGGGAGGGTTAAATGCAAATGAGATGGTCAACTGGTGAGTCATGAAGAAGCAGCTTCTCATTAAGGATGAAACCCAATACAGAGATCTGACAGAAGACTGAAAATACAAGACAAAACGGAGGAAATACAAGTCTGATGTGTTTTCTTTTGGATTTCTAAAATGGACCTAGCAAGAATAATAAAAAACAAAAAGTCCTCTTTGAATCCTCTTCCTCCTCCTCAGCCCTCCCACACAGACTAGATGGACTATGATGAAACATTAAAGAATGAGCTCAGATGTTCAGTTGCAAACCTTTGAGACAAACGGATCCGTCTTTCAACAGCACAAAGGAAAACATGAAAGATTTTTAAAAATTCAGGCTAAGCTTGCAAAAAAACAGAAAAACCTTTCCACAACTCCACAGGATGCAGCCTTACATAGATTTACCGATCATTTCTTAAAGCTGCTTTAATGTTATGGGAAGAAACACAATTTTGACACATATTTCCAGAGTTCTTACATGGACGCTGAAAGTCAACGACTTGATGAAATCTACTGAATGTCCTGAACTAGAAAATCTTTTCATCAACTTAAATAATAGTGACCTTCATGTCACTGTTTGATAATAAGGATCAAGTTAGAACATATATAATCTGTTTTATTGGGTTGAATTGATTGTTTTTGGTAAAGTGCTGTGAATTGTAAATGCAAAACCTGATGGATGATAGTTGAACTAATTGTCCATCTGTTTGTCATCCTCCATTCGCCAGACAGATGCATTTTCTCCATATATTACTATTTTTTCTTTTTACACTTTTCCCAGCATAGAAACTGAGCTATTCTGCTGCAAAACTAAAAACACAACATGCAGGTTTGTTGGAATATTTTCTAAAGATGCTCTGGAAGGAGTGTCAAACCTGAAGAAGTAAATTCATTCAGATTTTTTTTTAAATTTTTTACACAAAGCATTTCTCTTCGCCTCTGCTTACCAGTGTCTCTGTTTAAGCGGGGACCAGGAAGCAGAGCGCTGTTTGGCTGTGTGATTGTGACCTCGCTCTCCTGCTTGGCTAACAGTTTGGTTGGCAGCGGGGAGCCCCGCCTGCACCCCTGGGCCCTGAACACTAGGCCATTGTGCAAGGGGCTCTTGCACTCCAAATGGGACAGTGTTGTTGTTGTGGACCATGTTGTTATTTTAGAGGCTGGCCATTGCGCCATTATCTCTGACCGCGCGGGGATTTTTCCTTTTTCTCAGATGTTGACGTAGGCGTCGATGGATGTGGGGATGGGAAGGAGCTCGGTTTGGAGGAGAGAATGACGAGGAGTTGAAGTGGGTCATGCCTTCAAAAGATACACCAACGCATTTGTGAACCTGAACTCTGGACCGGCAAGTCAAACTCTACCATTCCGGTCAGAAAACGTTGCTTTTCCTCTCAGCACCCAGGGTTGATGGGTGAGGGTGTCTGGCGCCCCCTTAGTGCCACGAGGAGGCAGATCTGTTCCTGCCCCCGTCTGTCCGGCCTCTGGGGGAAACTGCCTTTCACATGAATATCCTGTTACACAGACCACACTCTCAATGAATCCCTGGCAGGGATTTAACCTCCACCTGTCAGCTAAGTTCACCACTCCCCTCCAACCATCCACCTGTGGTAAAAGTACTTGTGATACTTCTGTGCAATAGTCTTAAACCACCGTTTTGCTTCCAAGGAGCCAGACTTTTGCAGTGTTTCAAGGTATTCTTCCCCAGGATTTCCTGGCCTACTTTGGCTTCTTAAAAGCCCAATTTAAAAATCATTTGATATTTACAATAAAGGTCCATCGCTACCATCTAAAGCTGTTCTTTGATTGCGACATTTCTATCAACATTTGATCAGCAGCCACTTCTACCTTTTCTCCCTCATCTCCCAAATCATTCGCCCCCCTCATATATTTCCAAACCAGCCAACCTTTGCTGCTCTCACCACAATGTGTGCAGAAACTCTAATAATCTCCATTTGTTGTGCAGTTTCTTCTTTGAACATCTTTATGAGTACATGAATATCCCTAGGACCAATAAAACTTTTCTTTCTGAAACAAAGCAGATACTTCAAAAAGATTACGGCCCCATTTTGCTTCCAGCAGATGCAGCCAGGAAAACCCGTGGAGAACATGAACGTACAAATTTGCTGAATTGCATGCCTATTTAAGGCCAAACACTGGGAAAAACATGAGCGATGGTTTTGCATTTTTCGGCAGCTCATCTTCGTTTCAGCAAAGCAAGACCTTAAAATGGAACATCAAAGGGAAGCCAGGGAAAGAAACGAGTGGATCTAGTAGAGATGCTTGTAAAGCTTAGTGAGATAGCTTGTATAAATTTTCTAACATTTCAGCCAGATACACAAAGCAGAGGCTATTGTAACAATAAAAGCTGCGTTGTTTTCTAAAGACAATTTATGCATGATCATCTTTGTAAAGTTTCTACAAATAATTAGCATTGGGGAACTCTTGCTCGTTTGCATCCTTTCTACGTTTTGGGAGAGTTGCTGGCACCCATTTCACATGCACACACCATCTAGAAGAAGAAAAACCTGGGCAAGCAGCCATGGCTCACACCCACCTGTTTCCCCGGTGCCATGCATGTGTTTACACATCTCTCTGTTTGAGCACAGGCATGTGTAAGAGGTTAGCGTGTTCAGCCTGAAATGCATCATGGCTGACCGAGGGGTAACCCGGTGGCATTTTTCCCTGACCGTCCTCTCGCCCTGAACTCAGTCACCCTCAGCCCCTTTTCCAGTCCTTCTCCAGTGCTGCTCCCCAGCCCTGCGCCACAACAGCCTCTGAGCCATCATTGGGGGAGTTTTGTACACTTCCTGGAATAAAACCAGTGCTGTCAAACTGTCGCTGTGTGCTCATTATTAGAGCCTCAATCCCTCATCCTTACACTAAGAGTCATGTTAAAAGGAAGTAAAGGTAAAGTGGGAGTTGATTTGGCTGCTAAGGACAAAGAAAGAAAAATTCAACTTGTCCTGCTGTTTAAAGGAATGAAAAAAAACTGAATGTTCAGGTATGAATGCGGGCCTGGTTCGCTGGAAATTCAACAAGGGAAATTCAACAGATTCTGAGATGCAACTGATTAGAAGACGCAACACTTCCCTAAAGTCTCTTAAAACATCATTGTATGCCATCAATATTTTCTTTTTAAAAACCACCTTCAACCATTTGGTACTTTCCTTTATTGTCTTGGAGGTTTTTCCCCACCAATTTTTTGTCCATTCTTTGTGCATTGGCACAACTTACTGAGCAGTGAGTGGAGAAAAACATTAGGAAATCCAAGGTATAGCTAAAGCTGCAATATGTAAATAAAAAAAATGGTTTTTGCACATTTGTTGAAACTGTCACCAGGTTGTGACAGTGTAATATGAGAAAGATAATCTGTGAAACGATCGAGCTCCTACACCTTCTCCCTGAGCTGCTATTGATGTCTGAAGAAATGCAACGCTCCCGACCAAAACCAGCTAATCAGAGCCAAGAAGAGGGTCAAAGTTAGTAAGTTTAACTTATAATTAGTCTTGAATATAAATGTAAGCACTTTATGCTTTGAAATTTTGAGACTCTGAAACAGGAAAGAAAGCCAGTCTTCAATTACCCCAACATGTCAATGGATTGGTCTGATGGAGCCTCAGGTTGACTGACAACATTTTACCAAAGGCAAATGATAACAAGGCTAAACCGGATGCATCGATACACCCTGACAAATTTATGTCTGTTTTGTCAGATTAGGTCCGATTAGGACTGAGTAAAATGTAGCATTATGCATATACATATTATGATGCTGTAGGCAAGCAGTGTGAATCACTGACCTAGGCTGCACAATATAAACCCAACAACAAGCTGCTGGGTCTCCAGGAAATAGCCAGGTCCCCTGCCATCCTTCGCCCTGAAGGTTGGCATGGAGGGATGTGTCATCCCATAACAAATGTGCTGGTGCTTAACCCCAGAATCTCTCCTGGAAATGTTCCTCCACACAGACACACTAGGTCAAGGTAGGACGGATACGAGTGACTTTCAGTTTAGATCTTCAAATTCAGGGAATGGGGTTTAAAAAAAGAAACTTGTTCCAAATTGTACAAACTTAAAGAAAAAAATAATAATAAAAAAAGTATATTTCTTGTTTTTGCCTTTGTCTAGGTCAAACTATGTGAACCCCAATAGCTCAGACATCAGGACGTTTGAGCCAAAATCCAGAAAATGACCCAAAAATCAGGCCATCTGTGAAGCTAAGCTGTGTTAGCCAAACGATGCTGTTGGGGCAAGTTGAGATAAGGATTTAGAGGAAGCGAATTAGTATACACATCCTAATCTTAATAAACGATAAAAATTCCTGATTATGGGTTTGAATTTCTAAACCATTCCAACCTTACTTATCTTCCCAAATAGGTTCAGACAGCAAATGGAATGAGCAAAAACCCTTCCTGAATCTTTACAAGGAAGAACACACTTAACAGCGTTCCTTTGCATGGTGCATATACACACACGCCTTCCAATATCATTCATTCAGGCACTCTTTACCCCCTTCTTGATTGCTCTCTGGCTCCTTTTCCCAGCACTAGAAATAACTTCAAAGAGGGCTGGTAGCCTTGAGGAGAGAGGGATCGGGATCCGGTTGCGGCGCAGCAGCTGGGAGGGCCTTACAGGTGGGGCTGGCACTCCTCCTGCTGTAACACTATCAGGGATCCCTCTGCTTCTCCTCTCGCATAAAGACTTCCTCCCTTTTGTCTTCTCCACTGGGGCCAAAAGGAACAATCAGCCAAGGTAGTCATGCATCCAGCATTTATAATAAACCAACTAAAAGCTTGACTATTTGTTATGCAACAATGAAGGAGCTAAACCGATCAATGAAAAATAAAATAAAATAAAAGTCCCACAGAAATATCAAGTGTAAACCCTGAATAAGTGCTTCAAAGAAGTCACCCTATGGCTGCATGTCCTCCCCGCCCACTGCATGCCCCCTGCTTAACCTTCCCTGAAAATCACCTCTACTGCATCTTCATAGCAACGGGCAAAGCAAACAAGTGTCATGGTTTCAGTATGAACCGGGGATGCTGGCAGAGGACACCCAATATCATGTAAATGTCCCGATATGTAGCACAAGTCAGTGGGGCTGACAGCTTTAACACTGAGCAGGACGCCGAGCTTGTGACTCTATTAACTCTCTGCAAGTGCATCCTGAAACCGTCAATGGCCTGCATGCGTGTGTGTGTGTGTGTGTGTGTGTGTGCGCGTGCGCATACACACACACACTCAGAAGTCTTTCTGGTGTCAATTTCAGCTCTTCAGGCTTCAAAACCTAGAATGACATGAACAAAGGAAGGGCCGACAAAGTTCAGGGGTCAACGTTGGGCAGGATGCCACCATTTTAGAGAGGGGGGAGGGTGGAAACAACTGCACCGGCTTCTGAAGCGATCATCACGGCACCACTTTACAAAGAAAAAGAATCAAGCTGGCAGGATGGAAATGCTTCATTTCAGCTGATATTCAGGTAATCTAAAGTATTAAAACTGCCTACATTTTCCAACATGTCGTTTCTGTGGTTTAAATTCATTTTACTGAGAGTTTAAGTTATTTAGCCCAGGTATATGGAGAAAAGAGCAGCGCAACCTTCTCCCTCCCCCTACTTTGATCGCTACATTTCCTGATCTCTATTCTTATATTCCAAAATAAATAAAATAGATTTTGAGAAAAATAACAGTCACTGTGTGAAAACTAACACAGCCACACTTACGGCTTGCATTGTGTGGTGCTCAGCTCCATAAGCTACGATACACATATCCGTTAAGCAGCAGACTGCAAACTAGCTACATGAGCAGATTGCTCCACTAATAGTCTTAAGAGCAGATAAAAAAGGTTATATTCTATGGTATACTAATTTAATGCAAAGCTTAATTATAAAAACTTAAAATTAACATAAAAAAAATGTTGGATCCAATTGCTGTAAATTAATTTTGTCCTCTCTTTCCACCTTTTCTGTTTTTTTAAATGTACGTTTTTAACATGAATACCATAAGACTATGGTACTTCATTCAAGGATATTAAACCATAAAAATACTTCCAGCCCATGGTTAATTTCGTAAGAGCAGCTATAAATGTGAACACGTCCATAAATTCTTTGTCAGCATAAAGGCGGAAATGTGAATTAATTAGCATGACTAACAACGTCAGAAGAAGAGGGACATCTGCTGAAAACTGGGTGCAGATGTTTTTCTCTACATTTTTATCACAAGCTTTTAACTTGAAAGGTGCTTCTGGCACTACATGTTCCTTGCAAACCAAAAACATTCACTAAAACCTCTAAAAGGCCAGTAAGGTGCCTAAAAGCAAAATCTTGCAGTCAGTGATGACACAAAATTGTGCCTTTTCTTGTCAAATTTCGAAGCTACGTTCAGAGGCTTCCCCCGCTTTGGCTCAAGCTACTCATCTTTGACCCGCCACCATAAAACAAAAGTCAATGTCACTACTTAATGAGCTATGATTAATGCTGCTGAAGCCCAGCGGGTGAGGACGGACGGAGGCCGGAGGGCGCACATACCTGCCACAGTCCGCCTGCTCTGTGTGTGGGTGCGTGCGTGCGTTCGAGGGCTGAGGGGGTTGAGGTTGCTAAAAGTGGACGGACGGGAGGATTGCAGTCATCAACACCTTGGCTCTGAGTGGCCTTTGAAGTCAGGCGGCATCTTTGATGGCCCCAGCCATGAAGGAATGCTGCTTGCCCTCCCTCCCCACCCCTTAAAGCCCCCAGCGCTGTGGAATGCAGTGCAAGCTGCTGCTGCTGCTCGATCTGCTGGAATGGGATTAGACCATGTTGCCCCTTCCTCCCCTCCTCCTCCTTCATCTCTATCCGACGCTGCCCTCTCGAGAGGACAACATGGCGGCAAGGTAGTCCCAGAACAAGTGTAAGGTAACAGCCTTATTCGGATGCGAGTTAGAAAACATCGTACCTCTAACGACCCGAGGTGGCGAAGCAAACAAGGTTTGACTTTAAAGTGCAATACAACCCATACCTGGAGAATTTACAAGAGATGCCGCTTGGGACCGGCTCTCGAGGCTTTTGAACACTTTCCATGTCCTAGTGCAAAACCATTTGACATTGTGCATTTGCCAGCATTATTTTTTTTCAGCTGCATCACAACACTCGACTTGTCTGTCTACACAGTAATGTCCAGCATGTCCCAGTCAAGAGCTTCACTGCAAAAAAAAACATGTTATTGTATTTTGGTATGACATTGACAAGTTTCAGGTCATTAGAAATAATACAAACTAACTTACAAGTAATTTTTGGCAAGAAATATGAGCTTGATTTAAGTCAATTCCTTAATACTGACAAAGTACTAGCAAAGAAGTACTTTTTCATCAAAGTACATTTTCAAGAAGTACTGGCAGTTTATTTCACTTATGACTAGTACCATTTCATCTACATTAAAGAAGACCTAAACAAGCATCTATATCTTGCTGAAAAGTTACTTTTAAGTCAGTTTTGTCTTATTTCAAGTGTGCAAAGATATTTGCAGTAGAAACTAGACGACAAATACTTGGTATGATTTTGTTTTTGTAGTATTGCCTGTCAAATATGCATCCAAAACAAAAGCTCAAGTCATGAAAAGTAACTTTTCACAAACAAAAAAACAAAATATTACCAAATGTTCGATTGTCCAAACTGAAAGACAGCAAATATCTTCCAATAAGTTTAAAAAATATATATTCTTTTTTGACTACATTTCCTGTTGAAATATGGTTATGTCTGATTCAAAAGAATATCTAGTCCTGCTGACGGATCCAACAGCTGAGGACACATCTGCTGCGCTCAGCTCATCAATGCTGCAAACGTGCATTAAAACCATCCATACTACAGTGGAAAATTGCTTTTTGATGCGTTTGAACTTAACAAGTGAAAAATCTGGCTTTTTCTTCAATACGGAGATTTGTCCTTTAGATCAGTTCATCCCAGACATGTTGGATCGCTTCAGGCCAGCCCAGCATCCAAGTCTGGCACACAATCAAAAGCTGCACCTAAACCCGAGGCTTTGAGATATTATTAAAGGGGATGGAAACACTTCAGATGACCATTTGCCAAACATGCACAGAAGCCCCGGCGCATCAAAGAGAAGAGCCCGACATGAAATCAGAGTGACCGTGGACTCTCCCACAGCGTGTTGGGTGTGTGTGTGTGTGTGGGAGTGTGCGACAGTTACAGCAGGAGATGAGTGTTGTAATCCAGCCGCTCTCAGAGGGGAGACAGACGGGGCTTTCTTCAAAAGGTCAGGTTCATTTTGTCTTCTCACACACTTAACTTGGTGACTGACCTTCCTCACGACAACTGCACAAACAAGCCGTTTTGGCCAGGCATGCCGGTGTCTGTCAGGCCAACCTGAAGACCAGCTACAACCGCAATCGCTGCCTGTTTGCAGAGGATTGTTACTGCCTGCCAGTCGGAGCTCGGAGGAATGCGAGCTGGTCTTACAGTGCATGTACATGTTCACACACCTAAATGAAATGTGTACACTTACTGAGGGGTTCAGGCAGTAAAAGCTACTCCCCTTCCTCCCATATCGGCTCCTCTGTGGACACAGAGCCCTGGGAGAGGGAAGCAAGGTGGAGCGGCAGTCGGCATTAGGGCTGGTTTCAGGTTTCTCCTGCCTCTGACTTGTTTTCTTTAGGAAACACTTACTGGAGCACCGACTACATCTGAGGAAGCGCTCACCTACATCACTTCCGGGTCAACCGGCCGAGGTCACGCTGCAATAAGATCAGGGAGCTGAAGAGTGGGGAACCGGAGAGCGTTTAAAATGCATGTGGAATGTTTTAGGTGTCTCCAGCCATTACCTTTGTGATTTCATTTAAAATGTTGTGACGTTTAAGGAAAACAAAAACCAATCAGTGGTTTAAAAGGGGAGTTTACGGGTTGATATTCCTTGTGAAAACCAATAATGTCCCAGAGTCAGTCCTTAACCTTCATCTTTCTGCATTCCTCTCCTTCCCTAATCAATGTTTGGGACAACCTGAAGGAGTGGGGGGTCTCTGGAGAAGAGCAAGATCCAGGAGCTCAAGACTTCCTAAGCAGCTAATGATATTCCACAGGAAAGAAGAACACAAACAAAACAAGGATCAAAATGTAGAGTTAAACATGGAATATGGAGCATCATCGATCAGTTTTGTTCTGGCATCCCAAAAGGGAAGAACAGGAGGATATTTGGACACACTCCAAACTGATAATTGCTTTAAAAAAAGAAAAAAGAAAAAAAAAAGACTATGTTTCTTTTGCCCTCTGGAAACAAACTTTCCAATAAGCCTCGTTCATTCAGACATAGCTAAGCAAAACCTCAGTCGTGCTGCCATAATATCTTTAGAAAAAGGCACATTTCTCTTTGCAACCATTCAAATCAAGCCATACTGGGCTTTTTCAAATTCTCCTGATAAATGTCAACATGCTAACTGAGGCTGAATGTACTAATATGTCCACTGATGGAAGAATCAGCAGATGTCCTTGAATATTTCCATATGTAGATAATGGTCATCTTTGTGTAACAACAGAATCAGGATTCTCTGGAAATTACCCAATATCCTTCCAGATTGTTGGGCAGCAACAATTGCCAAGACTCGGTGTTGTAATACAACAACATCTCCATTTCAAATAAAAACAATATACAAAGGTTGACGTTTCTTATAGTTTTTGTATCCAAATTTTTAGAGAGATGGAACATAATTTTTCTGGTCTTTTTCCAAAGTTCAGGAATTGGATGGGTCACAAAATACCACAACTTGAAAAACCCTTGGCTGAGCAAGATCCCTGTTATTTACTGTACCAGTTTATTCAACAGAGCAGCAAATGAAACGTTCAAATTTCCTGGGTCATCATTTCAATGCCTAGAACATTTGTGCTCCATGTATTTTTTGTGCACTACCTGCAAACTCATTTTATATATCCTTTCTCCAATGCCAGAGTATCTAAAACATCATGATAAAATCTCAACTTTCTAGACACCACACCGTCTAAGCTTTGCTTTAAAGCCAAAACTGTGTAATTTTATGATATTTCTCACCTGAAGACTCCATTTGAGGCGCATTTTCAAAGCCTTCACAGGAGTGAGAGACAGGAATTGTGCTCAAGGCATCAAGATGGATCAGTGGGCAGGTTTTCCACACCTCTGAACTTGAAAGCAGCGGTCATCTCTGCATGTGTTTTCTGAGCCTCTCCCTGTGCCTATTCTGACCAATGATCAGGTTAGACAAGTCCCTCTATTCAAAGCTACACAGCAATAGCGATATCCCCAAAGAGAGGGAGGAGGTGGAGGAGAAGAAGGGAGAAAAATCCTATCTGAGAGATTAACTCGCAGCACCCAACCGAGCCACTGCCGGGTTCACTGGCTCGCTCAGTCCTATCTTACCCACCAGTCTCTTGTTCTAAACCAAAGCATGTCTTTGATAGTCAACTAGAAGGAATCTGGAGGCGTTACAGGTTTCTTTTGTACGTTTTGCTGTGTACGCCAAGCCTGGGATTTCTTTTCTTCACCACCCCCTCCTCTTTTTTTTTTCTTTCCCCTCATCCTTCGTCTCCTGCTCCCCTTCCCCCATTTCAAACATCAAAATCAGTGAATCATAAATCTTCTTTGTTTTTTTTTTTTGGTTACCATCATAAACTTTTGTGTTGTTTGAATTGTAAGTTTCTGACTTGTGTGCTTCAAAGCGGTACGATCTGGGTGTTGACCAACGGTGGAGACCACTTAAAGAGTTTAAAGGCTTGGATGAGGGGTGGGATTTTAGACAGAAGACAAGTGGGGGTAGTTGGGGCTGTGTGGGTGAGGTTTGACTCCCCTTGGAGATTTTCTTAAACCCATTACATCAGCTTTTTTCTGCTTCACGGGCTCCAAGTCCGGGGCTTTTGTGAGGGTAGAAAATGACCTAAATTGACATTCAGAGAGGTTGTGGCTGGTTAATTGTGGCCAAGCATTTTTGGAATAAATAAAGCAAGCTTCCAGAAACCCTCACCTTTAAGTCTTTTATGAATTCTTTTTAGGCATGGCCTCCAATAAATGTAATGCTGTCATGTCCGAAATAACTCACCTCTCAATAAAACCTTTCAGATCCCAAAAGAAAAGAGAATGTCATCATAACAATAATGAGATGTAATAAAGAAATCAGAAAAAGAAGACATAAACACCAATTTGGCTTAAAATTAAACTGTTAAAGTGTTTGCAAGATTTGTGGGGCAAACATTTAGAACGATGATATAATCAACTAAAAACTGTTATTAAACTTATACGGCCACAGTCCATTTCCATGTAAACTTTTACAAAAACATTCACATTGGAAGCACATAAATGTGGGATTTCTTGTTATTGAATTACTGAAATTTCATACAGTATCTGATCAAAAATATTGGTATGTTTGCCTTTACTTATTAAACACTTTCAGATTTCAGTATAACGAAGTCTGAATCGTCATACTGAGACTTCAGGATAGGACTGACTCACCCTTTGCGGCCATTACAACTCCACATATCTCATGTCTACAAGATTATGAGTAGACAGTGGATCCC
>NW_015115316.1:0-45764 GCF_001443285.1 Poecilia latipinna
TGGTTTATAGAAACTGAATGCTGCTTCTCCTCGTTTGGTTCTGGTTCTGATGCAGCTGTTTGATTGATTTATTAGTCAGACCTGTGAAGACGCTGTTGCAGTAATCAATGCGGATGAAGATAAACGCATGGATGAGTTTCTCTAGATCGCGCTGAGACAGTAGTCCTCTAATCCTGGAGATGTTCTTCAGGTGATAGAAGGCCGACTTTGTGACTGTCTTAATGTGGCTCTGAAGGTTCAGGTCAGAGGTCATCACTACTCCCAGGTTTCGGGCTGATCGCTGGTTTTCAGTTGTAATAACTGAAGCTGAGCATTGATTCTAGTTCGCTGCTCTTTAGGTCCAAAGATAATAACTTCAGTTTTGTTTCTGTTCAGCTGGAGAAAGTTTTGACACATCCACATATTTATCTGTTCTAAGCATCTATTCAGTGATTGGATGGGTTCAGAGTCACCTGGTGACATTGTGATGTAGAGCTGTGTATCATCCGCGTAGTTATGGTAGCTGATCTTATTTCCTGTTATAACCTGAGCCAGTGGGAGCATATAAATATTGAAAAGAAGGGGTCCTAGGATTGAACCTTGGGGTACCCCACATGTGACCTTTGACCTCTCTGATGAGAAGTTTCCGATTGAAACAAAGAAATCCCTGTTCTTTATGTAAGATTCAAACCAGTGGAGCAGTGGACCGGAGAGTCCGACCCAACTCTCCATTCGATTCAGTAACATGTCGTGGTCAACAGTGTCGAAAGCTGGACTAAGGTCCAACAGAACCAAGAACCAAGTGCTCAAAATGCAGCTGCACAAGCAGAGCAACACAGTAATGCAGGAATTCCCAATATTAATGTAACAAATTGTTGTCAGGCAACAAGACAAACTGCTTTTTATTAACGACTAACATACTGCCACACCAGAATACCGTAACACGCCAAATGACTAAAGATATTGATGTGCTTTGGTTAGCATCTTCACAAAGTTTAATTATGTTCCAATTTACAGAGACAGAAACTGGCTTTTCAACATAATAATGTGAAATACTGTTTGTTTTAAACAGTTTCTGACACCAAATCAAATCACCATTCAATGTCATTTTCTGTCCGTCTTCAAAGTCTGCCTAACATGCGGCCTGAAAACGACACCTGCACATACCTGATTCCATGAACTCCTGATTGAAGTTGTTCCAGGACGCTTTGTTCTTCTCCAGGTTCTCCTCCATGACTTTGATGTCGGCGAACGGACAGTTGCACTCTGGGAATCTGGGAGAGCACCGGCACCAGCAGTCGTTGTTGCGGCACAGCAGCTCACCCTCCGAGTTACAGGCCACGTAGCTGAGGGCCGCCTCCACAAAACGCCCACGGAGGAACTCTGGCAGGACATCCTGCAAGCCTGACATGAAGTCAGAGGTTAAAAAAAAAACAAATGTGTGCGAAAGAGTGCAAAAGCTGCAATTTCAGCATGAAAAAGAACATCCACAACATAGCCCTTTCATTTCAGCTTTTTTTTTTTTTTTTAGGTATTATAGGCTATGATCCTGTCCGCAGCAGGGAGCTGAAAGCATTTGGCGTTTTGACTCCCATGATTCATCATGTCAGATTTTATTTTAAAAAAATGTCTTAAATGGATGGATCTAGCAAAACATTTTGAAGAACTGCTCCAGAATATTTAACCAATTTTTTTTTTTTTAAGAATCAAATGGAAAGCAAGAATTGCAATTTCATCTGCATGTCGTTTTAACCCAGTAGCTTTAGTAGCCTTTGCAGGGTATTGAAACAATTACATGCTTAACCTGTGGGAAGCAAAGTTGGAATCAATTTAATTTACCAGCTTGAAAATGTGTTAAATTTTCGCTGCTGCTTTCGTGGTTTAAACTGTATTAAAACATGTGATGCTAATTATAGTGCAAAGATCTATGGCTGCACAGTGTATTGCGCCACATCAGAAGCTGATGTGTTTGCAGATCGACATCTCTCAGAAACCAGGAGGTAGCCTGGTGTGTGAAGCTCACGCCGCGTTCCAGAAATGGTCTGTGGTCCGCTCCTGTCTCGCTGATTTTCCGTCTAATAATTGTTAATTTGTGTCAAAAGCTGCCTCTTTCCTCACTTCACAAGCTCTTTCTGGATGATTTTCGGCAGCCAAGTCAATCCCACTGTGCCCTGATATGAATATGCATATCTCTTCTTTGGTATTTTCTCTTTTACTGGCATGGAAAGTAATGTAATTAGTCACATTTTCCATGTTCTATGCTTTGGCAGGTGCTTTGAGGCCTTTTTCTACTTTCCTGTGGGTTAGTTTGTGTGCATGTGGGTGGATTGTCATGTGATTGTGTATATGCACACACACAAACACACACACACACACACACACACACACACGCACACACAGTTCCAGTTCTTCAGGAAGTTTCTTCGGTTTGGGAGAGAGAGCTAAACAACCTGCCAGATTTAGTCATTATCTCACTCTATCCCCACCTTGATGGCGCCTCTCCTTGTTTTCTTCTTTTTTATTTTTTACGGACTAATTGCACTGATAAGATTAGAAATAATCTCCATATAAATTGTGTTATTATAAGACAGATTGTTTTGTTTTGAAAGTCAGCACAGAATATATGATAATTTGCAGCGACTTTGCAGAAAGCTGCCTCGATGCTTTAATCAGTTTCCCGATAAATAACGAGTCTTCCTTGATAACGTTGCGGAGCGACACCCACGAGCGTCACATCGGTGGAGGAGTCAATCCTGTTACATAAATTCTAAACAGGTATAGCCACTAAAACATAATGCTAAATATAACTCTACAGCAGGGTCTAACAATTGAAGTCGCATCCAAGGCAACTTTCAAGCAGCCTTTTGAAAAGTTTGGATGGGCATTCAAGCATCACTTGGCTGCACTGTCATTTTATACAAAATTGGCCCCGTCTGTCCGACTTGGCTATGTATTTTTTCTTTTTTTTTTTTTAAAGAACATTATGAAAATGTAGACTGAGCACAAATTATTCAGCTTGGCTGTTAGCTGGGTACTTGCCTGTGAGTCATCCTCTTTTCACCTTGCCGCTTTTCACCTTTGACACACGTCGTTACTGCGGCAGCGCATCAGTATTCAGCCGAAAGCATGCTGTGATCAGTATGACACTTGCGCCTGCCTTTCCAAAATGAGTAAAAAAAAAAAAAAAAAACAATGCAAACTGGAATGTGTCCAGGTGCTATTTGCCATTTTATATCACTAAGAGTGACGTAAAGCCCAACAACACTGTCAAGCTTCTATGAGATAAGAATGCTGTGGTAGGCTTGTATGGGCTAAAATCCTGATTTGTGAGTTTTTGTTTTTTCTTAAGTAGAAGTAATATACTGTAATAATCAAACGGAGATAAAATTAACTACATGTTTTAAAGTAGCATCGAGGACAGTCTTGCACACACACATTGTGAATATTCCTGCTTGAGGATTCTTCTGTGTACATGGTGGTCAAAGCCAACACAACCTCAAACTAAAGCCTGACTAGTCAGTTTGGATTAAGTTTTATTACCTTTTTTTGTTTCTTAGAAAACAACAAGTCTTGTTTTTAAAATTTACGCAACTTGCAAGTTGCCCTAAATAACAAGCTGCTGTCGTGCATTTTCTTTTCTTGCTCTGCACATTGGCTCATCTAAAAATGTGTTTTATATGGGTCAGACTGAAAGTAATTAGGTGCATTTGGTGAAACATGAAATCCTGTCACATCTATAAAGAAATGTGTGTCACTTACGATCTGTTTATAATGCAGATATTGGATGCATAATGGGTGTGTGGCTACTGAGCCAGGAGAGAGCAAGCAGAGACATCATTCTTGCGTTTTGTTCCTCATCTTGCCTAACGACCACCTGACCATATAGGGAGGAAAGGTCATTGTTTTCTACATCATCTATCAGCGAGCCAAGCGGTCAAATCAACTGCAACGATAATATTCCGTGTTTCTCCATGTTATTCTCGTCTTGCTTTTATGCTTCCGTGTTGCTCTGCTCCACCTGCCCAGTTAAATCTCTGCTCATCAGCTTCATTCAGCCACCTGTGCCTAGCCCAACTGTCTGCCTTTCTCACCTGTTTTCTGCAGTTCTTGAGCTCTCCCCAGTTTCTGCCTCCTTATTGACTTTCTTGAGCCAGTAGTTACCCAGCGTTGTGTCCTTGCCCTTGTTGTCTCCATACAATTTTTGCCTCGTCCATAACAGATCTCTGCGACCTTTCTGATGGCTGGACCACGACCCGCCCTGCTGCTCTGTTTTACTAGGTATTCTGACATTCCCCTCTCTATGTATGACCATTACCTGACTTCTAACCACTGGATTGGGGATCTAAGCAAATAATGAAATTTGACTAACCAAGTTGTGGATATACTCCATCAGGACTTCCTTCCTCCACATGATCAAACTATCTTTCTCAGTTCCCCAACATCCTCCTCCTCTGACGTTACTGCAGCTTTCCAGCTTCCTCTCCAGAACCGCAGATTAGCGAGACTGATTTATTCTCTTGCATATTCCCTCTGGCAAAAATCAAGTCACCAACCTGCCTCCTCTCTCTGCAGTGCTGAGAGTCAAATCCTCTGTACTGAGACATTTCACTGCTGATCGTTCTGCAGTGAAATGCATAAACAAATGTAGTCTTTTGGCTGAATTTCTGTATGAAGAAGTCCAAGCATTTGACATTCAGAGGTGAGTAAATGTTCACTAGTTTCACATATCAAAAGAATGAGGCAAATATTATAAAGTCATTTCTGCAACTTTGTTGCGTTTATTCAAATTTCATTAAGGTGATGCCTATTTGCAGCATATATTTTAATTTCCAGCCTCGTGGCAGTGGGTTTTCCTAGCTCTCTCTAAAAATGTTACAGGTTCAGATTCCCAGAAATGCAATGCTGGAACTTTTACTTTTTTTCTACAAATTATTTAAATTCAGTGTACTAACACAATAGTGACATGTAATGCACTAAATGTTATTGGTTTTCTTGAATGACTGCTGGCAAAAGCAATATAAGAATTATAGCAATGACTAAACTGAGTTTTCTATTTTCAAACATGTATTTCCACAGATTCGAATAATATACAAACTTGGTTTAATTAGAAAAGATGTTAAATTGAGGGATGTTAAGTTAAAAAAAAGGCCTTGCTGTTAGTTCAGTTTTCCCAAATCTTTACATTTGCCACATTATTTAACCAGAATAAAAAAGGAGATGAAAATAAAGACCTTAAAAACAGAAAAGGATCTTTCATCTTTGTGCCTCCAGGCTACCCTTTCACCGAGTTCCAGATTAATTTGCTACCTATTTCAGTCCAGTTTCTAATTAATCTAAAACTGGTGATGTATCAATTACATGTGTCTGTGTAAAGGGAATATCAACAACTGAGAAACCAATTTAATCTGGTAATGAATCAAACCGCCATCAATTATCTTTACTGCGATATTTTCAACCTTTAACTACCTGCTGATAATGAGGCAAGAGTCGGCACCTGGGCTATAAACAGCAGATTATTATTGAACAAATATCTGATAAAACAAACAAGCAAACAAAAAAAAAAAACTAATTTAGGAAATCTTTTGTAAATGCTGTTTGGCTGGAACCATGTGCAGATATACATGTGTGTAGAATATAAGTCTGCCTTTTCATCAACCCAAAGAAAGGCTTCAAATAGGACAAAAGCTTGGAACATTCCAGACTGCACTGAGCGCTACACCTCTGTTCCAACAGGGCTCGAAACAGTGATAAAAAAGAAAAAAAAATCCCATCACTTGCTTTTAATCTTCAGCATTATCTCTCCTTATCACACCAGGTCCCCTGTTACCAACATGAAAAACCTGTGGGTGTCCTCTTTCTGATGGGGGCTTTTAGGGTCATTACCCATGAGACTTTGCTTCCATCCACCCCCAGATTTAGATCACTCCACTGGACTAGAAATGGCAGCCCCAAGGTTCCCCGTCTTTCCATCTCTCAATCCCCTGCAGAGGTCACATTTTTCATTTTGGGCAATTTGAAGCTCTTAAACCCACCCCATGATCACTGCCTCTCTGTTATCGGTGCATGTCTTCGAGTGACTGCGTGCTCATTTTAAGCCTCTGCTTTGCTGACAGCTAAGTCCGCTGCACCGGAATGCACCCTCGTCTCTGCAGGACGCGCCGTTGGTACCCTCGGCCCGCCGTCCTGCCCTCGGGGCCTGAGAGTTTTGCATCCGTCTGGCTTCAATGTCTTGTGTGCAAGAGCACACACAATGGCACATATGCTCCTGTGTCACATACCAAGCCTCATCCTTTCTTTATTTTTTTCTGTCTGACTTTTCCCTCCTTGGTCGCAAAGCTTCCTTCCGACTGTGACTTGAATTTTCTGCTGACTTGTTGCACAGGCTGGAATGCGTATTTACCTCAGCTCAGCTGTTTTATGCTCTCCTGAGATAGTTTTGTGCTCATACACAAAAGAGTCCACTACATTGTGTATGCATGAAAAGTGCAAAGCTGTAACACTGCAAAGAGATAAGGCCCCGTGTGGTGCTGAGGGAGCTATATCCAACAGGTCTGTCAGTTTAAAGAGTAAAAAGACTTCAGAGCCACAAACTACCCACCTCCCCCACTCCACCAGACAGACTTCTATCTGGCTCACTTTCTATTTCTCCCTATATCTTTCGTCTGCTGAAACTTCTACCGTCGAGACATCTAGCGCTGTGATGTCAGAGCAGGGACCAGTGAGAAATTTGGCATGCAAGCGGCACATGAATGATTCATACAGTGCAGTGCACAGAAACAGCTTGTGTGCAGAGTATTTGTTTCAGTGACTGCCCAAACTTAGACCTAAGCAAAAGGGAGTCACTTGACAGACCTCTCATCCTGCAGGAGCTCACGAGTGTCCTGCGGCATCCGTCCCCCATGCTCTCGCTATTGAAGGAATTCCAGCAAACTTCTGAAGGCCTGTTTATGGACCTGAAGGGGGGTTGGGGGCTTGTGATGGATGAAGGCCACCCTGCAGCTGTCATCAGGCAATGGTGTCATTCTGATTAAAAGTGGGCCTGCACGTTCCTCTGTGCGCTTGCATAAACTCGCACTTGAGTTTATGCAAGCTTGTGTTAAGAGGCGAGCGTTTTCCAGAACAGGACTCCAAATACTACAAGCTTGTCTATTGTAAGAGAACAGAACTATTCCAGTCCACATGTTGTCTCTCAAACCAACGGAGCAATTTAAATTAAATATTGCAATGGCTTTATTCTTAATTTGTCCATAATGGTAGAAAAGGGCAATAACATTAAAGCTTCAGTAGGTTTAATTTTACATATTACTTTACATATTACATAACAATATGGTTCACAAGTAGAAGGCAAATTCATGACGAAACTGAACGATTTAAATCCATAGAAGAGATCCACACCTTTAAAAGTCACTGGTTATTAAAAATAGGAATCCACTGAATCTTTTGAAACTATTCACACTTTTTGAAGTTTTTCATCTTCTGTTAACACCATTACAAATTCCAAAGTGTATAAAGATTTTAGTATGAAGGGTCAACACAAATAAGTGTTATTCACTCTGATGAACTAATGCTACATGTAGAGTCATGTAGTCACTGAAATCACAGCTGCAAGTATTTTTTAGAATATGTCTCGACCTGAAACTTTTTCCTCACTTTTTGCAAAATTGCTCAACCTTAGACTGGGTAGTATCTAGTTACACTTACTCAGTTACATTTATTTGACTACTTTTTTTTTAAATTATGCACTTTTAGGAGTACTTTTGCTATGCTGTACTTTTTATTTTCACTTGATTGGTTTTATTAAATAGTATTTTTTTACACCTACCTGAGTAAAATTACTGATAACAATAATAGACTTTATACAGAAAAATTTAGAAGGAAATGCCCTGAACCATTTCCTACTAAAGTTGTAAAGATGACATTTGAGAAAAATGTGGCTCTCGGTATTTACTTCTAACCATGATGTCCCTCTGCTGTTCTCATCAATATCTCAAGTCTTAAACTCACAGCATATAAGAGAAGGTTGCATTTTTGAAGGTAAAAAGAAAAATCTATATCCGACACAACAACATTCTTGGAGTCTTAAATAAGGTTGCTTTTCAAAAACCCAAGCTTAACTCCACAATTTACCTTTAACCTTTGAACTTGAAATTAAAAAAATATATAAAAGCATATTTAAATAGTGGCCGTGTGGAAAGACTTGATATTTATTTACTGCTTATGAGGATTTGCTATAAAGACATTGCTGCATGCGCCACACGACCGGCTCTACTGTACACAAAGAGTCACAAACGAGCGCTGACCTGCCACAGACAACAAAGCTGCTCGGCTTCTTCAGAGCCCCAACTTCACAGCATCAGAGGAGCATTCACTAAGGCGCGGAACGGTCCGACCATATGGGAAGGTTACGCAGTACGTTTAGAGGATAGTGACACAAACTGTGAGACATTTGTTCTGTGACTGTGAGGCTAAAAGGGCTTCTTCCAACAGACTCTGACAGAGACTCTCCGTTCTACTGGGCTGCCATTGTTCAGCGCCAATCTAATGGTCGGCATGAAATGACTGCTGGGTTGGTCTATTTTGAACGGTAATCCAAATTAAAACTAATTTTACAAATATTGGCTGTTAAATACTATCTTAAGTGCACCTACAATAAGAAAATTAGATGGAAAATGATGATGCATCTGATATTTGAGCCTAATTTGATAAGGAAAATAATAGTCAATTTATTTTTGTTTTCAGTTTTTATTTTGGCAACCGCTTTGTTGTTCCTCCTCACAGGTATGTTTGGTTGGGCAAATTAAATGTGTTAATGCCACCAAAAGTAGTTTGGTAAAATAAAACTAAACGCTCAAACCTGATGCCAGATCGGATATTATGAAAATGTGATTCATCTCAGAAAAAAAGGTGTTTTTGGATCTTTAATGTCTCCCACATACAATTTATACATCCTACAATAAAACAGATATTTTTTCACTGTATTTATTAAAAAAAAAGTTCTTCAGCTCAGGACTAGACACTGTGTGTGTGTGTGTTCGGCAACGCCCTCTAAATGGGAGTTTTATAGTCTCTCTCAGACTGTAGTGGCCAGGCCAGATATTGCGGTTCAGCAAACTGTAAGACTGACTGTAGATTCCTGAAACACAGATTGTGATTTTTAAAAATGTTTCTCTTTAAAAACAAGGAGATTCTTAGTTACTTCTAAAATGTCGTCCTCTCATGAACCTGTCGTGCGCTGTTGTCTTGTGAGCCGGATGTAGGACACGGGCAACTTGTGCCTTAACCAGCAAAATCAGGCAATTGTGGAGAAACATTAGACCCACCTAACAATCATCTCGATGTTTCTCTCTCTTCTTTTGGAAGTAGCCACACCAGTCATCTGACCAGGAATAAATCACATGTATTGCATGATTCTAACTTATATGGCGCTCATCGTACACTTGCCCCAAAGAGCAGATTTTACTCTCCATCAGAATTTTTCACCAAACCTTCGACAACATGAAGTACAGCGCTGAGAGCAGGAACACTTTCCTAAGTTTTGAGATCGTACATTTGTGCGTCAGCCGATTTTTCCACCAACTGGTATATTTCTGAGTTGCCGCCTCCTCCCACACAGTTCTGTCTATTGTTACTGGACTTTTACTAGACTCTTGATGGGTTTCTGGATGCACGCATCTCAAAAAAATGCCACCCACACACACAAGAGAGGACCATAGCTAATAACTTGGAAGGTTTCATTTTGAAGGTAATAAAAATTGCAAAAAACATATAAAAATTGGGGAGTTGAGGATTGGGGAATATTGTTTCGAAAGCTCCACTCTGACTGCAGGATAAAAGTACGAAGGCAACTTTATGTGGTGTTGGAGAATACACAGTCTTTATTATAGTAAAACAAAAGAAAGACCGAGCCCTACCCCTAAACCTAACACATTTAAACCACTGTGGTATTTAATTATAGCAAGTTGCAGTTTGATACGTCCAAAAATGTTTAGATGTTGGCACTTTACATTGTTCCCCTATAATGAAACACTCTTAAGACAGAGCGTTCTCCAGTGTGCTACATAGAAAACATTGTTTTTACCATATGTCCTTCTCTCACCAAAGAAGTTATCAGACACCAGGCCTATTCAGATTGTTTTTTTTCTCAGAGGATGAAACTTTCCTCCACATTTGGAGGAAAGTCCCAGGCAAGTTTAGGCCTGGAAGGACACTTGGCTTTTGAAGACCTTCTTTGCCATTTAAGCCTCTCTTGTGTCGTTTTATAATTATTCTGCTGCAGTTAGCATTACCAAGAACCCTAATTTGAGTAAATAATCAGCTTGTGTCTTCATGGACGGACACGAAAGTCGACGGGTTTTTCTTCTCTGATCTGAAGCAGACAGCCTACTAAGCACGTGTCAAACTCTGGTGTCTCTTAGAACCATCACTCGCACGAGGGCTTACCCATTTTTAACCAGGCAGCCAAGGAGTCGCAGCATTAGCATTAGGCTCTGGTTCCTGTTCTCAACCTTGTGAATAACAGAAAAATTCCCGAAAAGGAAACATAAGTGCACATAAGTGACCAAGGAAAACGGGCCACCAGAAACCTTTAACGTTTCTGTCCAGATGCATCAGGACAGAATCTTCTGTTTTATAATTGTCACAGATATTTAAAAAAACAAAAGTGTTTCCTCTTTCCGTTATGAAGCATCATATTTATAACGATTGAAAGAATTTAAGAACTACTTTGAGAAGCGTACTTTAAGAAGTTTGACACACTGTCCTTTTTTCTAAAAGCACAAGAAGATGTTCAAGATCTAATTAAAATTTATCTTGTGCAGAGAGAGAACTGATACAAAATAGTCCAAAGTTTCTGCCATAATTATTTCTTAGGAGACTTGATACCTCAGTGCAGGCTTGACTTGGTCTAGAAACGGCTTTTACAACCTCGTTTTTATCAACTTGGCTCACGGGACCAAGTTGCTTTGGAAGGGCAGGAATGGAAATCATCAAGCTAATTAGAGAAAATAGGAGTAAGAGTTTACCCCTGGTCATTGGTAGGGCTCCCCTTTTTTCATTACAAAATCAATGTAAAAGACAATAAAAAAACATATTTAATTATTGCATTTGTAGAATGAAATGTCTACCCAAGACATGAAGTCTGAAGATCATTACAGTTCGTTTTTCTTTTAAACGTTTCTTACTTGAAACTATAAATACTCATATTTGTAAAACAAATCCTTCTGTTTGTTTTCTGGGGACAAACTTGTACCTTTCAGCTGCAATTATGGTTTTTTTTTTCTAGAATTGAAAACAAAAGAGAATGAAGATTTTTTTTTATCACTTATTGTTTCAGAATTTGAAAAGTATCGTGCTTTAACGACCCACTCGACAACCTACACACTGATTCTGCCTTTAACAAATATGTCAGACAGTGAACAAAGCCTTCAAAACAGTGTTGACTCATTTTGCACTACATGGCCTTTTCACTTTTCTCTTTAGCCTTTCTTAATACCTACAGTCTCTCTGGGTCTTAAACTAATAATATTCCTCATTTTAGAAAAGAAGGACGGACACAAAGATACAGGACTTGACCTAACAACGGAGAAGTAAACTATGGTTCACTTAGTGGAGAAAAATGATATTTATTCAGCAACATCTGTGATACTTAAGGTTTAATATCCGCTTCAAGGACAAACAGTAAAAACTTTAAGGTTTCGAACATGCTTAGCCTCGTTTTTATTCCGGGTCAAAGCTTGTCAATATAACTTTATAGGGCAGCTCTAGCAGGAAATGTCAGGGTCAGGCAGCTGGAGGGGATAATCATATTTCAATATCGAATCTTTTTCCTTCTGCCCCCCACCGTCAATATTTTTTCATTACAGAGTTCACCTAGGCAGCATTTAGTCTTCCTATTGTCAAGAAACCTGGTGATAATGAGAGGGTTTGAAAATTCATCCATGAATTTCAAAAGAGCTGAAGAGGTGTAAAGAGACTGCTTTTACTATGCTGACTGCAATAATTTAGATTAGCAACACCACAATGTACTAGAAATAATTTATATCATTTTTGTCGTCAGGTTGTCTTTGTTTTGAAATATTAGTGAAATTCTTTCTAACTGCAGAGCTGTGCAACGATGACTGCTCTCTGTTCCTAATATAAATGATTGATACCCGATCACAGAAACACGTCTTAAGTTTTTTTTTTTTTTTTTTTTGCACTTATGATATAAAAAGGAATGATTAAACAATCTCACACATAGCATAAAATCAGAGTTTCCTGCTTTAAATTATTTAGTTGGAACCCATATATTTTGAAATTATCAAATAAAATTAAATGAATATTAAGTGATATGGTGCAAAAGGAAAGTGAGTGAGCAGAGGAAGATAGCTCTGGAACTTTGGACTGTGTTTGCAGCTTTTTTTTCTGTAAACATTTTATTTTTCAACGTTAAATTTATCTCGAAATTAGAGAACAGTGTGGCATTGTTATTAAAAATTATTAAATTGACAAAAGTATGTAATTGGTTGGTCTCTGCATAAAAGTGTAAAACGTGGTGAAATATTTAAACCTCTATAACTATGCTTTCACATTTTTTATGTAAAGCTGCGGTTTTGTTGGGTGTGTTTTGGTGCAAGACATAGATGGTAATGAGAGCCTTTAGCAGTACTGAGCTAAAATTTCAAGAGTACATTAATAATTTTAAAAAGAGAGAGAATGGATGTGAATTGTGTGGCTGTTGACAGAAGAAAGCTCTCAACGGTGATGTAAACAAGCTGGTACATTAAACTGTTTTAATGCATCATTGCACACTAAGCTTAAGTCTTGAAGCAGATATTGTCGTTAGCTTCTTTCCCATCTACTATTAAGGTGGCAGCCAGTTCAACTAGTTTGAGTAGCTAAAAAAAAAAAACACTGGAAAACGGAATCAGAAAGATGAGAGAGTGGCAAAAGTAAGTTTGATATTCTGAGCAAAGATTGTCTTTTTAATTATAGTTAGACTAAAAGGTTCTGAAAGGGAAAAGCCCTGCAATAAATAATAATAATAATAATAATAATAATAATAATAATAATAATAATAAACCTTTGTCAGTTGCTTGTAAAGCACTATCAGGCAGACAACTTTTAAAATCAAGCTGTAATCACAGAAATGATTCTTGCCATGTGGGGCCAACATTTGAAGAACAAAGGAAGGCCTGCTGTCTCTTCCCCTCTGACCTGAAAGTGATGCGAGCATTCGAGGACCGACGACGCAAAAACATTTCCCTCATCACACAGTGAAAGTGTGGATTTTCTAATAAACTAGACAATGCCATTATGAACTCTATCACAGAACTCCAAATGGATTCATCATCTTTCCCAGAAGTAAATCATAGCACAATTACAAAGAGACACATTTGTCATATTACCTTTAAGTTTATAATAACGTTTCCTTTAATGGAGACATTTGGCCTCCTTTAGTTGGCTAATTTATGCTTCTATTTTTTTTTTTCAAAATCTGTATGCATATAAAATTGCAATTAACCTCAACAGGATCTTTTTCTACTGATGGCTATTATGGTTCCTATTATGAAACCAGCAGGAGATGTGCTTGGAGTATTAGTAAATAGGACTCCATTAAAAAAAAAATGAAACTCGGATATTGCTGTGCAAAATAATCCACCACATTGTTCTCGCTCTTTTCTTTTCCTGCAATTGTAACGTCGTGACAAAAGCAGCATTTGGCGTTTTGAACTCTCAAATCCAGAAAGACATGCTAGGAGCTCAGACGGTAAATGAAATATGGAAATGTGTCTGTATGAATAATTGAGTGGACACATCCTAAGAACTCTCTGAATACTTATCAAAGGCAAATTTGTTCCCATCAATATTAGATGTTAAACCAACACCAAAACATGCTAGATGCATGGAGATCACAGACTGATACCAGATAACTTTATGTATTTTGGCTCAGTTTCAGGCTGAATTGATTTTTATCGCTTGTCCTCTTGACCTTTGGAATAATGAGCTTTGGTTAGAAAATCGTTCCAGACAGGTTTTGTTTTTGTTTTCGCATCACAAATGTGTGTTGGAGTAGACAAACTGGGCCACAAAAGATAGAGAGAATCACTAAGCAGATATAGAGAAATCACATTGTTTAGGTTGCACCTACAAGATTTGAAATGCAAACAAACCTTGCAAAATGCTGTTGCAAATTCACCTGAAACTGCTTCCAACCATAATGCAGCCAAAGTGGCATATTATGTATTTCACAAATGAAAATACAGCATAGCAATGATCAGATTGGGATCACTTTGACACCTTTTACCAGTTATTACGTCCAAATCATTTGCATACTAAATAACTAAATGTATACACATGTATGTAATCATTTTCGACTAGCACATTTTTGACAGCAGAAACAAAAAAGTATATATGTTTTATATAATTGTAAATGAGGGGTAATGAGTTGTTAAAATGATAAAACCAAAATCTATTAAAAATGGGGAAGATCTTGGAGAAAGGGCTGTCCACTTTACACATTCCCCATGCTCTCAAAGTAAAGCAGAAGAACCACCAGACTGCAGCAGTGGACTGGAAATGCTGCACAAGTTTGTCAATAACATATTTTTACCACTAAGATCTGTGCTGTGTATTGACATAAGTTTATATCAGTGAAGCTATTTTTCGAAAACCACTCACATAAATAAAGAAAATCGATGATGTTTCAAAGACATTTGCAGGAATGAAGTTTCCTGAATGTTGCAGCTGGAAATATCTCATAGTGCTTTTAAATTGTTCATATTATGTCTGTTGAAGAGAATACCAGAAATGCTTTTTAAAATGGGTATTTAAAATGAGTGGAGGAGTTTTTAAAGTGTACATAACAGGGTGTTTTCAGTTAGCTCAGAAGCAGTCATAACATTTTCAAAACAACAACATAACTCAAGAACTACTTCCTAATAACTATTTGTTATTTGAAGGAATTCACCTTAACATCTAGAGTGCATGATAAAAGCATAAATCGTTGTTAGGAGACAAAATAGCATACTGATAGCAGCCGGTTAGTGCTTTCTGAGAAAGTCTTTGTGGTTGTAATAATGTAAGATCTCTTGGTACAAAATCCCATAACTCCCCCTAACTTTGATAAATGACTAAAAGTGATTGGGAAGTTGTTAATTAAGGTTAATCAGTAGAGATAGTCAAGTCAAACTATTTGTGTTGAAGCAAAATTTGTAGATTTAAAAATACCATTCTTCAACATATTTCAACTAGATATAGACACTGACTGGTTAAGCTAACATGGCCTTGAAATAGGTGTCCTTTTTTTCTGGATTTATCTTTCTAAAGAAAAAAAAAAGAACTTTATTTTACTTATTATAATGTTCTTGCAATTGATAGACCTTTTATTTATTTGCAAGATAAATAAAGGCTTGCCTCCACAGACGGCCATCGTCACACTCTGTTTAACAAAAAAAGTCAAGGCAATTTGTTATTCTGCCAATATTTCCATTCTTTACCCACCACCACCTGATTTCATTTGTTGAAAAATTTTCTCATGAATGCAAATAAACAGGAATATAATTTGGTGACTTAACCACCTGAGTTTTACTTGTTTACAGAGTTTTGTAGACGGGTTTGGATGGACTAGGCTAAGGTCAGCGTGGGTCTGGGCTATCTGCAGCCTGGTAAAATAACAGATTTCCTATGAGACCGAAAGCCGGTCAGGCAGAAACAGACATATAAACTACTGCAGCGTAAAGTAAAGGGTCATCCAAGCCAACAACACCAGAGGTGAGAGAGTTGGCAGGCAGGTGGGATGGACGGATGCGGTGAATTTCTGTGTGCTTAAACGTGTGTGCGTACGGTTAATTTTACTGCATTGTTGGACCTTCTCTGCAGGGTTGAGGCTGCGTGCCCATGCTTATCGCATTAAGCTGCACGTACACTATGTGTGTGTATTTGTGTGTGGGGGGGCCTTACCCTTTAAGTGGATCTTATTTTCGGGGCTGTGCACCAACACCGAGCTAACGGAGTCCAAGCTGTCGTAGTTACTGCAGCCGAGAGGACCCGTTCTCGTTTCCGTTACCTGGAGGGAAAGGAAAGAGGAGGTCTATTTAACATCATGTACGATATATGTGGTGAATGTGTTACCATTACGTTAGCAGTAAACAAGGGAGATGTTTGTTGCCGTCTTTGATGGCTTAGAGTACAGCTTGTGGCAGTTGTGACAGAGAGCAGTAGGCTAGATGAAGTAAAGCCCTCTGAGAGCAGGAAAAAAAAAAAAAAAACAATCTAGGATTTTTGCTTTAGACAACACCTGCAGCCACAGCTGCCTGCGATGTGTGGGCTGCTGTGTGGAGAACAATAGAATAAGAGAGAGGAGAGAAACATGTTTATGAATTTACATTAAAGAGATTTTGTCGAAGGAAGGAGCGCTATATTGAGTAAGTTGGCATTCAACAATGATTTCCTTGTGCATAAGGATAAACATGATGGAGTCTGTTTTATTTCAAGCACTCTTAAAGATACCTGCTATTGGGTTTGTGAAAGTTAAATTGTGGCTCCGTGGATTTAAAGCTACATAAAGGTTTTTTGTTCAAAACTTTAAGCATGTTTGGTGAAACATGTCTGTTATATAGTGCACGCATATTTGGACAAAAGGTGTGTAGTTCACATTAGAACTGTTTGGTTTCTGAAACGTACTGATCCTCAGTGATTATAATTATGTTTCAAGGATCACAAGTCTAAGGTCTCCATTAATCTGACTCAAATGAATCCCGACACTCGTTGCTGGCAAATAAATGAATCATCAACAGACAAGTGGTTTTCTGCATCGGAAAGAGGTATGTTAGGTTTGCTATCCAGTCATCATCTTGTAGACCGTATTTATAGATCCCTGAATATATGTGCTTCGCAGGCAATTGTTCGCTGGATTATTCAGAAATTATAGTTAGGACTATTTGAGAGATACTTGTCCTATTTCCTGTAAGAAGCAACCTTGGTTGAATACAGTTAATGCTAACTCTTACTCTGGCAGAGTACAGTGTCTACAATGTCCTCCCACACCATTAAAACACAGGGTGATCTACGACAGCGGGATGAAGGAATAATAAAGTAAAAATCTATGCATACTCAGACTCACCGCCAAAGTAAACAGAGTTTCGAGTGTATTAAATTAAATGGCAAAGGCCTAAGATGAATCTCCAAACACGGTGCCACTGAGCTGCCAAAGCGCTTGCACATTACTGTTGCAGCTCTACACATTTTACCCCGTCTTTTATTCTCCGTCTGTAATATATTTGTCTAATTACACCTTTCAGTAATAACTGACCACTATTGTCTTGCTACAACGTCATCGCCATACAAGCCCTTAAAGAGATTCAGAACGAATCAATAATAATGAATTAAACACAATTACCACTATGTGCCCTAGAAAACACCACGGTGCTACTAGGAACAGGACTAAAACTCTGCTCCACGCTTTAGAAAGCTGAACGACCCAATGTGAAGCCTGCATGCAGGCAAACAGTACGAAGTTCTTTACAGAAGTCAGAACATACAAGTAGGAAACACATGCAGCACTTTCTGTCGCGAGGGAATAACAACAAATGTATGTCCATGACGGATCTCGCTGAAACATCTGCACTGAAGACCAGTAAAATATTTACTTGGCTTAAACCTGCAACCTGGATATCAGTTCTTGAGAATCATAGAAAATACATGAACAGTTTTGCCCCAGATTTCTCATGCAAATGCAATGCTAACAGTGGCTAATTGGGGATCAAACAATAATCAGAGTAACACAGAGTCAAGTCAAGTGCATGAAGGGAAAGTGGAGAATAGAAGGAACACAGGAACTGGGGATAAAAAAAGAAAAAAAAGGTTTCTCAAAAAGAAGAAGTATGAATATGACAAATGGTTCATTTCCTATGTGGAGTGTTCAAAATAGCACAGCGTCAGAGGATGGATGTGGCCTCTAGCAAAGCGATTCTTCAGCTAAGTGGCCTATCTGGAAAAAGATGCAGCCTGTGCAGCCGTCTTGTTGCTTATATCTTCTCACTCTGCTTGCCTTAAGATTGCATCTATTATCAAACGAAATAGAAGTTATCCTTCAAGGCAGTGTGGGTGATACACATCTCAAAAATCTGTCAAATATATACAAAAATAGGAGAGAGAGAGAGAGACAGTGTCATGATCGAGTTAAAGATAACAGAGATAAAGGCATGAGGCAAAAGAAGACGTGTGAAACAGGAAGAGGCCTTTTTTCTTAGCTTCTTGTTTAAGCAGTGGATGTGGTTCCAAAATTGAGTCATGGAAAAAGTCAAACATTTAACTTAGAATTTTTTTTTCTTTATTAATCATCCAAAAAACATGTTTGAATGGAATTAGTTTTTCTCATGTTGATAGCCTAACTGTAAAGTCCGGTCCTCGTTGCAAACTAAACGACCAAATTAGCTTGAGGGTCTGATTGTGACTCATACCGCCTCCCTTTCTTTGCCTCCACACACTGACTGACCTCTTGTATTTCGCAGATCAGTCTTCTTCCAACTAAGCACAAAAAAACAAAGCAAATTTTGCATTGAATCATCATGTTAGATGCATAAACCAGAATTTAAATGAGCCATCACCTCACTGAAAAAAAAAAAAAAAGAAACAATTTGAATGTGTTTGAGACCACGACTGCCTGGTGTCCAGCGAGGGCTTTTCATTTATCGCTTAGATTATATTCTTTGTTCAAGGTTTCACAATTAGCAACTAGCATTTAGCCAAGCAAGTAAGTTGACTGGCATTTATTTGTGCCAATTGTCATTCTTCCCCCCAACTCTGACCTGTGATTGGCCAGTTGGAATCTCCAAATTTGCATCAACATTTCCAGCCAGTGAATTCATTATAACCAAGCGCCAACAGTTTCATTCTGTTGCCAAGTGAAGTTCACTTATTGTTAGCTTATTTTATAGTGGTGCTAAAAAATGAAGACGGGGGAACAAGATGCAATCGTCATTTTTAAAGGGAACTATATTTTCTATGCCAAGACAAGCCCTGGGTTTATTCAGACTGTGTGGAAGTGAGAGAACAAGAGTTTCAGCAGATGACATAAAACCTAAATGGATCAGCCAAATTGTTGCTTTTGAGCCTAAAGCCTCAGTCTATCATGGAACATGCTGGGTTTGGACATGTTGGCTTGTAATGTTTCAGTAGGTCATGGCATACTGTCTTGGTCAAAAGTTGCCAAGTTTCAAGAGTTTCATCAGTTCACACTCCTTACAGAAGGTGGTGGTAATCTCCTGTGAGTTGACTCCCATCACTTGACACAAAAGAAAACAAAATTTGGAGGCAACACGGAAAGAGTCATTTCCACTGGTACTCACTGAAATTTGTGATGGTAAGCCTCTCTTAGTTCTTAGCTCCATTGTAAGAAGCAGATATTCTTGCCTTGTTATTTGGGCAGTAAAAATCTCCTGAGCATTCATCTGTCAACTTAGACTTTGACGCTCTTATACAGAGCAAAAACAAGCTCAGTTCTCCAAACTTCCTGCAATTTAAGGTTTATGATGCTGACGTTGTTTCTGTGACGTTGTTTCTGCCTTTAATAGCCACACCAAGCAAAAAAAGGAAATTGTATTTAACAAATGATTTCTATGTTCTAACAACACATCTTGGCAATAAATGCTATGTCATTTGACAGCCTGTTTACTTTCACCTAAGTGGTTGAATAGCTGCATGGAAAATTCAGTTGAGAGATGAACTGCATAGCCGAGTGGGTAGGAAACATGAAAATATGCCAAATCCTCTCTGCCAATACTAAACTACTTTTGGTGGAGGCAGTGCAAAAGTGTAAAGAAACATCTCAGTCTGTACATATTTTAATTAGATTTTCAAATAAGAATTGACATGAAAACAACCAAAAAAAGAAAAAAAAAGTTATATGATTTTTGCATTTAAATACAACATGTGCATTAAAAACATTTATTGTCTTTCTTTTTTGTAGTCAAACACATGAAGAGAAAAGTAAATTTTTTTATTTCATACTGAAAAACATTAACGTAGCATATTTCTTACTTGGCATGTTAACTTAAGAATAAAACTATTATATAAACTACTAATTTCTATTTTTTTTTTTTGACTTGTCAATGGCATCTGACAAGAAAATTAAATTATCAAAATATGCACAGAGCCATCTCTCTCACTGAGGAAAAAAAACGCAGATAGTGAACGTTGGATGCGAACTAAATGCGTAGAGGTTATCAAAGAACTGTCTGCAACCCCGACTGCTGCAACGTCTGTGGCTTGAGGCAATCAGCTGGGTTTCCTTACACTGATACTAATTGGCATCATGAACAACTTGTCAACCTTGTGTTTTAACCATCCTGGTGTCTTAGCACGACGCTCAGGAGGAGGGCGGCAAATGTCACAGTCTGACAGCAGGGAAGCGGGGGAGGGGTGTCCCGACAGACCGTCAGTTCCCGGGAAAAAAACTTACAAAAGCGCACGCAGGGTCAGTGCAACCCTGCTGAACTGCACACAGAGTAAAAAACTCGGGGGCTCCAATGGACCCCATCTCTTAAGGGTTAATAAGGACCTACTCATAGATATTCGTATATCATAGTTTATTAAGATAATTCACTTTAGCTACAAGTAATATCGGCAGGTCAAAGTTTTACAAGTAGAGATGCTACATTCGTCACAAATCACTGATGAGTTATTGTTACGTTGGAGAAAGTTCAATAACTAATCAGGTAAAATGTTTCGCCTTTTGTGATAAAAAAAAAATAGTTACTTAATGCAACCATATATTCATTCATATTAATTATTCCTCCAAGCAAGACATTTTTGAGTCAACACACTTTGTCTGCAGGGACCATGAAGCATCAGAGCTTTGAGCTGTGCTCTCAGCTGAGTACACATCGGGCTTTCAGCGCCTCCCCAGAGGAACTTCAACCACAATTCATCTGAGAGCTGCCAGCCCCGCCTCTTAGTTTGTTAAAAACTCCAAAGAACTCTCAAATGAAAGGATCAATACCCACCTGGGATATTTTACATTCAATGATCACTCAGTACAGTGAATGATCATAAAATTTTTCTTATTTTTGTTTTTGTTTGTTTTTTTGCATTTTTATAGTTCAGATGATTTAAGATTATTGTTTTTTTTCCCTTCTATTACATTTGAATGATTTATTGCAGCACTGCTTCTATCAAACCAAGGCTGCAGGTGAAGTAAACATACATTTATATTTACATTAAATGCCTGGTGATTTTGAATAACTCCAGAATTAACCACGACTTAACTGGAAATGCTTTAAAGTTTTCAACATCACTCACATTTTTGTTTACTTCTGTTTAACTTAATACATACAGTATTTTAATATTTGTTTTTAAACTGATGATGTGATGTTAAGAACCACAGACAGTAAGGGAAGTTTAGAGGCACAAGGATTAAAGACTAAAACATTGTAGGATTATTGAAGATTAAGAAGAATTAAAAAAAAACTATTTTTGCAGGAAATTAGATTGACTAACCTATGCTGCATCCATTTATTCCTGTCCAAAATGCTTACTGCTTTTTGTTTGTAAAATTTGCTACACTGAGATTCATAAAGACAATCTGTGCTTGTTAAACCAATTATGAATTTCTATATAATGAAAAACCTTTAGAGGCTCAATGATTTGCAAATATATTGAGATGTAATAATGAAACTACATTATTTGTATGAGAATTGGGTGTTTATTGTGTTCTTGGAATACATCGTTTAAAACGCTTGTCTTTGGCATCATTTTATTTTGCAAAAATGATTCCTGAATAGAACCGAGGTATCTCCGTGAAGTTGCTGACGTTGGATTTCAATAACTGCAAATAATAAAATAAAAAAAATATATCGACTTCTTTTGAGTCTCCAACACAAAATCTTTTTCTCGGAAAAATGTTTTCTAAACGGATATGTAACTGGGATTTGTTTGTGGGGAGAATGATGATATGTTCTGCTCCAACCTCCTACTTGGTGCTGCAGTGACACAAAGCCCAGTGGAAAAACATGGACGCAGGTCAAGTACATCCCACTCAGTGCCGCTTCCTCTTGTGTGACGAGTCTATATAGCAGAATACATTGTTGAAAATGGCCCACATACTAGACATTTTCATCTAGTGGGAAGGTATAAAAGGAGATCTTTTGGATGGCTTTCATGTGTTTCTATGCATCCAGTTTTCATGTGTTTTTGTTTATTCCAGATTTTGCTCTTAATGTATTGAAAATGTAAAATGCGTTTTTGTTTTTTTTCCCCCCTCAAAAATCTACTCACATTTACCTTCTTCAGAAGTATTAATTTTAGGGGTTATTTTGTTCTTTAAGGTCCAGATGTATTTTAAATGGTTGCAATTTCAAGCTTACCTTTCTTCAATTCGGTTTTAGATTCTGCTCTGTATTTCTTTTTCTCTCCCTTTTGCTTTGTAGAGGAGTCCAGCTTCAAATATGGCTGACAAATTAATTCCCTTTACTCAGATCCTCAGCTTAGACTAAGCAGATATTGAAGATTATTCCTATAAAAATAGAAGCTGGAACAGAACCTGCCTTCTGCTTTTCAGCCAGCTGGTTGTAATTTTTGTAGTGGCAAAATCTCTTTTTGTCACATAACTCAGAACTTTACAAACATTTGTACTTGGGGAGTAAATCTAAAGAATAAAGTAGAAAATGTGACTTTGGTACACCTGGTATATATTCACTAAATATTGTTAAAGTGCTACGTATATTTGCACCAGACTTGGTCTTTTTCAGACTTGAGGTTGAGATCTAACTGTGGATTCACTCCAGTAAACGTGCGCAGTACCTTGGAAAAGTGTCACTATGTCTTGAGCTCTCATGCTATAACCACAAACCTAAGTAAACATGAGGAAATGGGAATGTTTTGATAAGGCATAGCAGAATAGCTCCTGCTTGTGAGCTGAAAGAAAAAGACTTTATGGTTTTCAAATGTTTTCTATAAATAATCTAAGAAGAGGGACCAGCTGCAGATCTTTAGGGGTACGTTCGTCGTAGCGGAGTAAATCTAAAAACTGACATATTTGCCAATTTTTCTTTGCAAAGTAGCTGGAACCCAGTGAGCAGAGAGCAAAGTTGCTCACCAATTTCCAAATCTCCCAACAGATCTGAAAAGGGAGCCTCTGCCTTAGTTTTTAAGTCTTTCCTGTCCTCTAAAATGTTCCCTTTGTTCTGCATTTAGCTGTATCTAGCTCACTGTCAACTTTGACCAGATTCCCCTCCCTTACTTAAGAAAAGCATTCAGGGATAGTTTGTCAGTGTTCGTGGTTTTCATTAACATTTACATGTAGGCCAAAAAGTTACATTTTCGTCTCATCTAACAAAAGCACTTTCTTCATACATATTTCATGTGTTCCACACACGACTTGTGGCAAACTGCAGACAGCATTTCTGAAGGGTTTGTTTCAATGCTGGCCGTCTTAAAGCCACTTCTTCATAGTGTCCAGATTTGTAGGATCTTCCGACAGCACATTCTCCCACCTGGGCTATAAATCTCTGCAAAGAGATACCGATTCTCGATCTTCAGACCCCAGCTGGCTTATACAAATATACTTATTGCTTATGTTAATTTCTCCCTGCTTTCATAAAGGCTAGCCACGTTAAATATTTTTGAATTCTGATCAAATTAAGTCATTACTGTGAAGAACATAACCATCTCTTAAAGACACGTCAAAGTATTTTTTTGTCTCACCATGTATTATTTACTAAAGACAATCAGTGCTGAGAGAAATATTGTGCATTCATAAGTTTGCATACATAAATCATTTTAGCTGCAGTGAGATAGTTACTTACATTCCCCCCAAAATGTATGGACTCCAAGTTTAGTAAGGTCATTTCTTTTCTACTTTTTGTATAAAAAAAAAAATCTTTGCAACTTGCTAAAAGAGTTTGTTATAATTACTAGTTAACTAATGAAAATAATAATATTCAAACATCCTTTCTTAAGGCATTAAAATTAAAGTTACGTTTACTGCCATTGTAAAAAAAAAAAAAAAAGAGAGCAATCAAAAGTGCTTTGAGCTCCAGTTTAAAGGGGCTCTTGGAAACAAAAATGGTCTGAGAGCCAATCTAACCTTTGCTTGCAGAGTTTTCATTAAGTGGAGACTACAGGGACACAATACTTATGATATACCGGCTTCATATGAATATGGCACCAAGCCAATTATTTGTCGTTTCAATCAGATTTGTTATTTAAGTTCATGAAGCGAAGCACGGCCCGCCCCCCCCGCCCACCCACACACCTGCTGTCGCCGCAGGAAAGCCAGCAGACATGTGAAAAATGTTTCTCTTGGTTATTCTTTCCCACTAGAAAGCAAAGGAATCAATGTATTGTTAGACAAAGGACATAACGGTTGTTGTTGTTTTTTTTGTTTTTGTTTTCTGTATTTTATGAGTAAAGGTTTAATCAACTCTGCCTCTTAAAATTATCAGTTCAAAAATTTTTCCGGTTTTATCTTCATTCTCTGAACTGAAATCTGTGAAGTGATGCTGCTATGGTAAGGCAAAAGACACCTTTGAGCTTGAAAGGTTGCCGTACCTTTAATTTGACAAGTTTCTCTTCGCAGTGAAACAAATGGAAATGATTCCAGATGGCGTGTAATAGGGTACAATATGTACCTGCGTATGTGTACAATTCCCTTTGAGACCTTAGAGAAAGTTGACATTTGCGATGCTGTGCTCCCTTTGAGAGTTGCAGTGCATGAACCGTGTTATTAATCAACACTTGCCTCTTTAGATTAAAAAAAAAGAAAAGGCGTTTCCTTGAACTCTTTTTAATCTCTTGAACCTCGAAACCATGCACTGCAACAATAATCTTTAAAAAAAAAAGATTGTTTGTTGAAGGTGTTTGTTTGTAGACGCAGCACCGAATGATATAACCGCAGAGACGGGTTTTATAGGAGCGTTGATATTGGACTCTGCACCCTCATAACCGGCTGCTTGTTAATCCTAAAAACCGCCAAAGTGTGTAGTTTTTGCAAATAAACACTGCATTTGCATGTGCTTTATGAGCAGCGTACTGAAAGGCGGGCATTTTTCAGCAGGGCACTGAAGCAAAGATTATGCATCTGGATTTGTACTGTAAGCACACATGCTGAGTAAATGAGTGCAGTACCTTAATGGCAGAGGTGGCAATCTGGAGGTGGTGGAGTCGCCTCAGGGTGCTCTCCCGATCGGTGAAATAGGAGGCCGCCAGCTGATGGAGCAGCTCCAGGGACACCACAGAGCTGTTGCTGTTGCCCTCCGACTTCTTATTTAGCTTCTGCTTGTCCAGGAAAATAGTTAAAGACTCTTCTCCTGTGAATCAAAAATCAATTTATTGACCTGTGCCCAACTACAAAAGCTACTACTTTCCCTGGAAATACTTTTTTTTTTCATTCAAGTATTTTGTTAAGTTTTTAATTCTATCACTCTTTTTTTTTTTTTGCATAGTCATTTTGATAATTTTCCAGCTTTCCTGGCTTAATTTGCCTACACCAAACAACTACAGGAGATTTACCAATTGACAAAGGTTTCACTTTAGTCAACTCTCAGGGCTTTGCAACCAACTCATGCAAATCTCTACAGAATTACGTGGGGAAGAAGAATATAATGAGAGAATAATTTAGAAATGATTATCCTTGAATGCGAGTCTTGTCAAATCATAATAGCGCACCTTATAAAATCAAAATACTTCTATTATATCAGGGCAGTATCACAAGAATTTCCCAGTTTAGCTGATCAATGCCATTAAGTCTATTGGATCCCAATAACTGGAGACGTTTTTAACAAGTCAAAGCTTACTGGTAGCTGTGTATTACCAGGCCATAACCCGAATAACACTAATATTCTGAAATATCTGTCTTCAATGTTAGACTCAGAGCAGCATGATTTTAAGAGTATATCAAAAAGTGCAAAAGGTGTGAGAGCTATGGAAAGTGTATCTATGCTACACATATATGTACACCATGAAGTAAGTTTTTCTACTTACATCATGATGTATTTGCATTCATCCAATCAAACCTCATGTTCTGCGTCTCTGTGTTGCCTTGTGATTGACTGGCGGCTTGCCCCAGGTGTACCCGGCCTCTCGCTCAATAACGGCTGGAAATATGCACCAGCCGCCTAATGATTTCATTGCTAAACAATAAACCATGAAAACGTAGCTCTTTGTTGAACATTTCAGCACTGCTGTTCAATTCAGGATGATAAAAGAGAGCATTTTAAAGCTCCGCAGCTTTATTACATGGATTTTGTTTTGTTTCGTTTTACTCTGCAGGGGTCAAGGCTGAAAATACAAAAACTACAGCATATAGCTGTAAAGAGAGCAAGAGTTTCATTCATTTCATTTTGTGTGTTTTTGTTTTTTTTTTTAGATTGCTACGACTGTGTGTGTGTGTGTGTGTCTTCTTCAGTGGAAAGGAAAAGGGGAATTTTACCACCGCAAGCAAGAACAATGGTTAAATGCTTCAGGGTATGAGGTGTGGGTCTAGCTTACTTTTTCCATTTGTCTGCAGTGGCACACTGACACAGCATGTCACTCCAACAAGTCCTAAAATGAGTATCTCTTCTATCTTCGTGTGTCCCATCAATTTCTAAGAATGAACACCTGCAGGTTCTCCTTACCTCCCAGGGTAGCAGAAACCAGGAAGTGGGTGCCGTACTTCTTGATGAGGTTTTCGTTGATTTGCTGCAGGGTTGGCCGCCGCCCCAGTAACCGCAGGTTGCGTAGGAACTCTGGTGCTAAGGGCAACGGAGCTTTGAGGAAATCTCTCTTCTCTGTTGCCAAGCTGTTCACCTTCCAGTGGCTGAACTCCCTGCAGGTATGAACAGATTTACGAGTGAATGCACACTGTGCTCCATTGTTGCTTCATCAGGCCACGACCCAGGACCTGCATACACAATGACTCTCTTGCAGAATGTAATTGAGGTCTGCATAGACAGTGGTCACAGTTTTCTATTTGTATTCAGCGAGGAGGATGAAAGGATATCTGAAGTGGTGTCTATACTTCAAATATACTGTCAACATGTGATTTATCAACCTCATTTTCTTCTACCTTGCTCTGCGCAAAGCTGCCATTCTGATCAGAAGTTACCATGTCTCTCGCTTGTTGTCCACTGGAGGTATTCACCAGCCCCAAAGCAAAAAGGAACTAAATAAAGAAGGTACAGTAAAGGGATGGTTCATTATGTTCCTCAATTTTCTGGCCAAGATATGTGAATGACGGCAACATTAAAGTGATTCTTAAATACATTTAATGTGAACAAAGAGAACAAAAGAAAAACAAAGCATGAAAATGCTATGTTCTCATGTCTGGAAATGCAAATGCCATGATCATGATGGTAGCACACACATGATCAGCCGATTTACATAGTTGAAGGACTTTTATGGACTAATTCAGTTTTAGCCTGTGAATTGAATTTAAAAGTCCTTTGTTAAGGGGGAAAGGGCGCCTCATCTGGTGACTAAATGCCAACACATTTCACCCAACATAAACAACTTCTGATTTTCAAAAAAAAAAAAAAAACTGCTTCGATTATCCAGTTATAATTGTGTTTGTGAAAAAAGAAAAAAAAAGTGGTAATAGCTAGCAGTTAAACCGCTAAAAACAGATCAAGGTTCCTCCAAAAAGTCTCATGAGTTGTGCCTATCCAATTAAGTTAATAGCACATGTTGTGCTTCAAGTCATATATTAGGCATTTCCCAAATTCTAGTTCCAAAACCTACATCCAGTCTGTACTGTATTATTGCGCTGGGGGTGAAACATGGGATCGAAGCAGGCTCTTCCTTTGGGGACACGTTGAGGAGGTCAAACATGAGGGGCTCAGGAGTGAACAGCCAAGACCCTTCAGCAAGAACGATTATTTCTATTTGAAATCACTTTAACTGGATGTAATTACATGTAAGCTTTATTTTATCTGTGATGTTATTACTAGTATATTATAAATTGCTTTGTTTACAGCAGCGATTATAAGTTAGTACAGTGTAGTATTAGTTTATTGCAATTACTATGTACACTCCATGATAATTCAAAATGTGACTTTTTCTTTTTTTACTTTAGCAGATGCTTTTAAATGAATAAGATGAACAAATTTCTCCTTCCGTGGGTGTTTACAATACGCAGCAGCATCTATTGAATTAGAAATGCAATATTAATAAGATTCCTCCCGTTAAATGTTGTGAAAGTCCTAAATATGGGCTCCAGGGGTCAGAACTTAGAGTTATGTGTTAATTAGAGTAACAATATGAAAGTAATAACTTCTTTATCTTTTCTGTATCTGCAGTGATTGTGGCTGCAGATAGAACACCTGGGACCCGACGCAAAACGAGGTGCAGATTGTTCTTTTCTTTTTCAATTGATGGGAGCGATTGTTGCTGCATGTATTTAGTGCAATCCAGTTTTTGCAGTTCAGTAATAAAAACGGAAGTTGAAAGACTCATAACGAAAGAGTAAAAAAGGAGAGAAACAATGCACAATACTTCATTACAGCGTTAATGAAAACAAAAAGCATATTAAGGAGAGTTAAGAATCTTAGTCATAAATTAAAATATTCAGAACTACTGAGTAGTTGGTTGCATTTCATGATGTTTTGTTAATCCAATTCATAAGATTGTATGCCAACCATTCCTTTAAACTCATAAATCTGAAGCTTAGTTTGGCCTCAAAAATCCAAAACTTTTCCCACACCAAATAAATAAATAAAATATTAATAACAAATGGTGCAATTTATTTTAGTGTGCGAAAACAGCCTTTTCAGCCAGTCTCGCTTATAATGTCATCTGTTCACATTTGACTAAGTAAAATATAAATTATTAATGTTCTAATTAATAAATTAGGCCAGAATGTTACCCCCAGGGGTATGTTTTAATCAAGCAAATGAGGTTTTACCATTCTGTGCTCCGTTGCTTTTGCTGTTTGACTAGCCAAATGATTAGTATGAGCAATGTTAAAAACTTAAAGTTATTCAATTAAAACCCAAATATTAAACTTATTTCAATTCTTAAGCATTATGTGTCTTCTATGAGGACTTCCCAGTGGTTCTGCACTTGAGCTCTTATGAAGTTTAAAATGTCCTGGTTAGAAAGAACAGGACTTTATCGTTCTTCTTACAACTTTGAGCAAAAGAAAAACATCATCTTTCTATCACGGAAACTAAACTGATTCAGGTTAAAGAAAAAGTAAAGAATTAACGGCTTCAGTAGCTCATTTAGTGGCCTCATCTAACACAGAAATACCACTGAACATAAAAGCTCTCAGCTAGTTTTAAAATCCTAATGATTAAAAAAAAGCAGAATTAGTTGCAGCTTTACCTCAACAGCTCCTTCAACTGCGGCGTCTGGCAATTTGTCTGTGCTTGTATGCAATGACCTTTAAAAGAGCCATTAAAGGTAATGAGAAATATGTCAAACTTTATCACATTTTTGTTTCACAAGCATTATCATTATTGATACAATTATTGTCAGATTAATGATCCCAGTTTCATCAACGGGGTGTAGAAAACAAGGACCAGTAATTCTCCACGTAAGTATTAGAAAATGTGGAAAATGTATTTTTACATGCTCAAACCTTCAGACCTTCGTTTTTCTCAGTTTTCATTGTGTAATGGCACTTTTTCAAATAACATCATTGCATTGGTGAAAAGCAATATGCCCACCAACATGTTGATCTGGTTTTGGTTGTGAACAAATGAAGCATTATGAAACATATTATTCTAAGGTCTTGCATAATATTATGGGGTTACTTGTTCCTCACACTTCTCATAACTGCTTCTGCAGCATTAGCCAAATAGCTATGGGTATTTCTACATATTAACACACAAATTAGTAAGGAAATATATATATATATATATATATATATTTTTGTATTTAACGGAATTCTTTCATGAGCAGTATGGTGTAGAGATGCAACCTGAAAACACACGAGGCACAACATACAAGGGTATTTCGGCACCAAAACGATGACTGCAAGAGAAGCTATTAAGTAAAAACCTGGGGCACAGATTATGGATGATTCAAAGGATGAAGCATCTCTCTGGTTCAACTTCAGGGTGGGGCAGGTGATGTGTTTAAGGAAAAGATTTGTGCCCCATGTCACTCTGACCTCCTATGGCAAGAGTCCATACCAGAGATCCACAAATGACAGACCGTGATCTGGATATTACAATCTTCCTATTTCTTTGCAAAGAGGTCAGTCAAGAGAGAGAGAGAGAGGAAAATGAAACACAAACTGTATGTTTGTGAGGAAACTCTGCTTTCAACCCTATGTCTCAAAGAAGAGAAAGATCCAACGCTGGCTGGATGGGCTCCTAGCTCCTTCATTGCTCGAGAGAATTTATCACCGGTTTCTCTCCAAAATTTACTCGAGTATTAAACTTGGCAATGTACACAAGGCGCCAGCATGAAACTAAACAAGATATATTCGAGAAATCATACCCACTTAAATCTGAGCTGAGTCCACAACTAATGAATCATTAAAAGAAAAAAGCATGTTTGACACCAGGATCCTGACAAAGTCACTTCCTGCTCAGCAACAAGCTCAATTTTGTCAGTCAAAAAAAACCAAAAAAAAAAAAAAAAAAACCCTCATCAAACTCAGAAAGTTTCAAAGATGGCATGATTGCTATAACTTTGGATTTGATGAGATCAGAGAATATATATATATATATATATATATATATATATATATATATATATATATATATATATATATGGTTATGTGTATGTACTAGTGAATACACAGTGTATTCACCTCCATGTTTTATAGGGGGAATGGCGTATTCAGAGTAACATGATGTGTCCATATAATTAATAACAATACATTAACAAATATTTTGTAAATTACAATGCTTTCATCAGTGCATAACACTGCTAGCCTACAGTCTGTAGTTTGCTGTTCAAGGCAAGAAAATGTGACTTATAAATGACGTCTAAATTAGCAGCTTAGCTTGAAACAGCCAAGCCCCTCATCTACATGCATGTGCAAACAAAACAGACTTTGGATATAAGTGGTGTGAGTGCAGTAGTCTGGAACAAAATACCAACAGTGACACACTGTTTTGTTTTGTTTTTTTCCCCCCATGAGTGTACTTTCTCGCCTATACACACAGCAGAACGTACACAGGAGGAGGTATAAATGTAGTGTATCATTGTCACAGTTTCCCTACTAACACTACTTTTTAGCGGTCAAAAGTTTACCATTACAGACAACACAGCACCACAATTATTCTGTTGACAGCTACTCAGAAACATACAATAGGCCTGTTCTCCCTGATATTATAAAGAAAATTTGAATGGGGTCATTCAGGCAGTACTATAATAAAGACAGCGGTGGGCTGTAATTAGTTTTTCGTTGTTGCATTAAATGCTTGTCTTCAAAGTAGGACTCGGTTTTGCTACCATTTACTACAGAGCGTGACAAAGCTGTCCTTAGAAGGAATGGCCTCGGGGAGCATATGGTCACACTTGTGCTTCATTAGGAGGTTCATTCTCTCTTAATGTGCCAATTAAGGTCTGCCCACAGCTGCACAGTCGCAGCACAACACTAGTGCAGGACTACCCTGAGCTCCAGCCACGATGTTCTGTCTCGAAGGCGGTGCAAAATGAGTCAGCCATGGGTGTGAGGGCACACCTTGCAGCAGCAGCAGCAAGTCAAAGACGTAAAGGGGGAAAAAAAAAAAAAAAAAAAAGGTCAAGAGGAAGAGAGACAACCTTCTCTTTCTCACTCTGTGTCCAGAGACACCTATCCTTCCTCTACTTTCACGAGTTGTTCTTCCGCTTGCATTCTCAGCGTACTCTCCTCTTACAGTCAATCTCACTTGGAAAACACTTTTCTCTGCATAGCTATGGTACAGCAATGCACTTTGTTCTCTCTACAGAAACAGTTCCTGTTCTCACACCCCCAACCCTCTAGACTCTGAACCACCTTTGTAATAATTGCTGCAACCACACTGACATTTTTTATTTTTTTTATTTTTTTAAACCAAGAAAACTGGTTAGTTAGCTATGTGCATGGCAATTTGGAACTAGCCCTGAATGGCTGATTAATGCAACTACAGCGCCTGGAAAAAGTATCAAATGGTTTGATTGTTTCACATTTTGTCAAGTAGCAACCAAAAAATTCAAAGTATTTGGGGGGAATTTTAGACTAGAGACCCACAAAAAGCAGTGAGGTGGAAGAAAAGTGACACGGTGAAGGGAACAACACACATACTAAAAAAACTGACCTTATCTGAAAGAACTGCTTTTCTCTAAGGCACTTTAAAAAACTCCTTACCTAACCTTAGAGATTTAGCTACAACATTAACTTGCTTCACGTGATAACATCCTGAGCCTTCAGGATGTGAATGTTTTGTGACTCTGAAGTGTTATGCTCAAAAGCTCTTGGCTGAATATCAGTGATATATCAGAGGATACAAATGGATGGCAAACATCAACCGAATGCGTCATATCTGTGTAGCTGGGACGCACGATGTCTTCTCTCATATGTGTAAAGCACAGCTGTGCTGTGAATTCCTGAGATCGTTGCTGGTGAATTTTAGTGAACAAACGTACTTGAGGCACAGAGCAACGCTATAGAAAAGTCTCTAAATTCCAACAGTACGTAATTCCAAACATTTCACATCAAAAGTTAATCTCATTCAGATGCAGATGAGTACAATTCATTGCATGCACTGGCAAGCACTATTTGTGGCTCAGTATTTAGTCCCGCAAGTCACAGGATGGCAGTGGTCGCGGACTGATTTAGAGGTGCTGATGTAGACTGATGTGTTTTCAGCGCTGCTCTGCAATGAGTGAGCACAGCAAATGTGGGAACTGATGGTGACCGAGCCCGAAAAGCAAAGAAGCACACTGCATCATTTACTTCTCTCCTCGCTCCGTTCCCTAAGAGTTAACAGTGGGGCTGCTAGCTGACCGCTTGGCTAATGATGATAGATTGTGTTAATTAAAAGGTTTTAGCACAGCACTGATTGCACCTGCAGCTCTGGCACTCATTTTTGCTGAAGAAGAGGAAATTCAGTTTTTAAATGAAGGAATAAGAAATCTCTAACCTATGCAGAAATTTATTTTAGACGCTCCTCCTGGCAGCAGAGCCGGAAAGAGCAACACCTGCATGTCATTAGCTGTCAGATATCAGATGATGTAAATGGATGGTTGTCGGGGCGAGCGCACCTCGTATTAATTGTTTTTGTGTTTTTGAGAAAATAATTATTGTTTTCCCGAAAGGTTTTGGTTCAAAATTATGACATTTAGCTATAGCATACTGTACATGTGCATATTTGCATTCCTCAAATATATTTTTAAAAATATTACTTCAGATAAAAAAACAATCAGAAACCTTTTTTCTGACATTTCTGCCATCAATGTCATTATTTTTAGTACTTTTATTTAGATTTTCCTTTCTTGATTTCCCACCTTTTCAGTACTGGTCTATGTTCAGCATCTGCAAAACAAAATCTACATAAGTGAGCTTATCCTCTGTTCTTGCATGATTCTATTTAATATCATTAATTTCGTAGCCCAGTCCTTATTTTCATTATTTCTGATACAAATTTGTGGTCGACCTCTAGTAAAGATGCACAACAAACTTCTTATTAGCAAGAAGTTTTTATTAGTGAGCCGTAACATTTTGTTTCCCTGTGGCATAAATATGACATGACAGAGAGGTTAATGTTTTTAAACCACTGGGCTCCGGCTGGCTGAGGACTCATATGTGTCTCACTAGTCCTACACATAGTGAGTAGGACGGTGGGGGACATATAAAAATACACAAGGCTCATTGTTGGAAATTTGCAGCCAGGAGTGGCTCCTTAGGGTCACCAAGTCTCCACAGCAACCATTACATGTTAATTGTATTCAAAAAGAAATGCCAGAAGAAAAAAAAAAAAAAAAGAAAGAAATCCAGTAGAGTTAGATAAACTTGAACTAAAATCCTGATTTGGTCAAGTCAAGTCTAAGATTGAACTTTTCGGGAGAAAAAAGTGAGTTTAAAATAAAAAGAAACATGAATATGTTAGAAAAACACGGCTCAGCCATCTTTAAGTTCACTGGTTGATGTTTTATTCTGCAGGTCTGTATTTTTATTTTTATTTTTTTACAAAATCCCTGGAAACCTTGTTAGAGTGTACAGAGCCTTCTAGGGGACATGACGGTATTTTTTTTTTTCTTTTATTACCTTGCATAAGTATTGCATTTCCTCTCAATAAATATAATGTTCCCCCGCAATAAGTTTTTGAAGTACACCATGGCCTATTCTGCATGCAGTCACAGTGATGAATGTCAATTTAAAACTACACACTGACCTTTAAAGAGCCTCACTCAAAATGCGTTTTGTCTTGTTATAAGACAAAAGTGTATAAAGTGTATAAACGCATTTATACACTTCCCACTCCTTAGTGCAGAAAACTGGTTGAAAATCGATCTCTGAACTGTGTGTTCGTTAATGCGAGGTGGAGATGGGACCGCATGATAACGGCCCTGTATTAACCACTCAGACTGCCAACACAGAAAAGACCCAACCAAAACTGTCACATGGCAATAATATGCCATGAAAATAAGTCAAAAATAGTAAAAAAAATAGTTTGGATGTATTGTTTTCTTTCGTCCTTTCCTTACAAAAAGCTTATGTCTTAGAGTAGAGGCTGAAAGCCCAAGTTTGACCTATTTTACCTCTGGCATTTTGCAAATAAGTTAGTGGTTTATTTGTCACCTAAAGAAAAGGAACATACATAGAAAAACCTTTAAAAACCTCGTATTGTAGCAGAAAGACTTTCAGTGTTTCAAGATGTCGCATAAACCGACGAGCGAATATGTCATTGCGAGGAAACATGAAACATATTGCAAGGGACTGCAAAAGTATTGCATGGATATGTAAAACCTTTGTGAGGTAAAGTAAAAGAAACATTTCCTCTATGTCCCTTCAGGGGATCTGTAAGTGTGAATAATATCATGGACTTTGTAAAATACCAAAAGATTCTGGTGGATTTTACCAGTAAATTGATTTTTTTTTTTTTTTTTTTTCCCCAGAAGGCATTTTAACAAGATAATAATCCAGAGCGACATGGCAACGCAGTGGTTAACCAGCCACAAAAAAGTCAACCTCTTTCCATTGGTTATCTCAGTCATAGTAAAAAATATTATTTATTCTTTTTTTTCCCCCCCTCAGTAAATGCCCTCAAGTTGGTCTTTTTTAAAACTTTTCAGTTTCAAGGGATCATGGCTTTTATCAAGATTTTTACCAGGGTGGCAATAGATTTTTAATGAATAGAACATTAAAAGATTCAATGAAAAGTATGTACACCTCTGAAGCAGAAAATAAAAACAGATAAACCCTTTTATTTATTTACTTTTTTTTTTTTTTTTTCCCCATGACTCCTTTGTGGTTTGGTCTAGATTCAAATCTCTACAAAAACATAAAATGAAAATAAAAAGAGCCAAACAGAATTTTGATGGACCAAAGCCACAGAGAGAGGAAATGTGAACAAAACACACACAGAAATGAGAATTGCAAGCTTTAGTGCCCTCGTGCCCTCTCCTACTGAGTTCACTACAAGCCTGTTTGTTTGGAGCCGTGACTCATGATGAGAAGTGTGTGGTGTTGCAAGTGAACAGAGCTGAAACTTTATAATGAGCAGCGTCACCTGAATCAGGTACAGTGTCACCTATTAATAAGAAGTGGCCCACTTATTATTTCTGACTATTTCTGGAGTTGGTGGTTGCAGGCGGAGTGGGTTTGGGGGGGGAGGGGACTTGCGCAACCTTCAGGTTCTCCATAAAAATTGTGCTTCATTGTTCGCCACAAATCCTCCATGGAGATGAGCTTTAGTGCGCAAGACAGGTGATATATATATATATATATATATATTTTTTAGCTGCCTCATCGGATGTGTGTTTTTATTAGGCTATTACGCTCAAGGGAACTTGGTTACCGCAGCTAAGAAGTGAAAACACGAACGCTTCCGAAAACGACGCGACATCAGCAGCTTAGAAGGAAGAAAACATCTAATTTCGAGGCATTCCTCGAGATGAACTCGATTAATTCTAAAAAGCTGCGAAATGAAAATGTTTGCGAGCTTAAAGTTACGACCGACGCGTCCGCTTTTGTTACACATCGCTCAGCTCGGAAGGCCGAACTGTACATACGGCTCCTAAACCCGAAAATTGGCACATAAAATTTTTCAAACAGCCTCGTCAAACATTCAACCGCAGGATTATTATTCCCAAACAGTACATATAAAAGAAGCTTGGCTCTGCTCTGAAGCGAGAGCCGTTTCAATTTTTCACCCTAGGAGCTGAATCATGAAGTCGATTCTCTTGTCCTGGGATTCGAGTTCATTAAAACTCCCCGCTGTCTTGCAGGGACCCTCTAGAAACAGACCATCAGCCCAGCGTGGAGGAAGAATACTAGTGCATGATTTTTAATGATGTCTGAGGTGCTCCCATCCGAGTCATTATGCCTCTCCTGTAAGAAATTAAACTAGAAGTTCACTGCGAGGGACCCCAAACAGCGATGGCATTATGACAGCGCATGGGAGCTGTGACATGAAGGGGCTAATAGAGATGACTTTTTTTTTTTTTTTTTTGTGGACCAAAAACATCATCTGAGGTAAAAAAAAAAAAAAAAAAAGTTTCAGCAATGCAGCATGCCGATTTTAGAGTCAATATTATGGAGGGAAAAGTCAACAAATTCAACATTCGATAATGTGAATATTTCAGTGAGCCATGAATCTGCAGAAGACATCACCTGCCTGTTTATGAAGCTGGCAGATCTGGGTTGGTGTGTCTCCGTCAGCTGCTTTTGACATTTTTCACATTTAAGCTGGGCGCATACCTTGAGACCCGATACGCCATTAACGCATCAATAACACTGCAGAGATTTGACATAGAGCAACTGCTAATGCAATTCACTAAAAAGGCAGGACATCATCTGTATAAAGTGAGCTTTGAAAAGGGAACCTTAGAAGAAGTAATTACTTAGTAAAGATTATTGTTTGGTCAAATCTCACATCTCTTGTCAGTGAAATAAACACATTCTCTAATCTAGTCTGCCTAAAACACCGCATTGACATAGGTTGGGAATTTTACCCATGTACCGTTTGCTCCTGGGTCTAATTTAACACCAACATATTTCAATATTATATTTATTTACATGTTTTAAAATGTAATTCAACAGGAAAAAGATTGAGATGCTTGAAATTATTTTTAAAAATCCCATCAAATTATAAATATATATTGATGCTTTTTTCCCCCCTTAAAAACAAAAGGCAGTACAAAGAGAATTACACCTCTAATATTCAATTTCTGGGTAAACCAAACAGTCTTTTGCTATGACTTATGGTATATTCTCGTTGTACTTGGAAGTCAGATTGTGTGGGTTCCCAGTTGGTAAAGAAACTCTCTGAGAAAGTCAGAGCACAGCAAGCAACCCGGTATTTGATATCCAACATGGCCGGGGTTATAAAAACTGTAAACAAAGAACTTTTGATGGGTGATATTTCTTTGACCCAGTGAAACCCAGTGAACATATTTCTTTGGCATTTCTTTGGAACATAACTAGCAGTTAGACCAAAACATCCCTCTGCTGTGTTTGAGGTTTTAATCATCGAAAGCAGCAGTCGAGTTGTGTTAAATAATAAGCCTTCACGTCTTAGTTCTTAATAATCAATGGATTTCCAGTCCAAACATATCCCCATGAGTGCCCAATATTTACAGAGTTACTAAAAGTCTCACTTTTTTTCCCCACCAATAACTTGCAATCAGTTTGTGTTTGCATGGGAGACCCAAGCAAGGCTCGAGGTTTTTGGGAAAACATCCACATTAGTGAGGACAGGGCCTGAGGCATGCAAAATATATATCAAGAACCAGTTTTAAAAGTGCCTGCTGGCTTGGATGAAGAAAGTTTGCCACTTAATAAAATGTGAGTGTGTGAACAGCTTTCTCGATTGAACTGGCACAGAAGTGACATTCTTAAAAGTGCATTGCTTAAACACAGAAGAGGGTTACAGAAACTTCGAGAATACACACTGCAGACGCGAGAGACCCATCGGCGATGGCTAACGTGGAGGAAAAAAAAGTATAGTGAAATTTACAGCAATACACACGACTGGCTACTGCATAAAAAGAGCTTAAGGACGTTTGGTCTGTTAGGAGTGATCATTCCACATGCAGTTAGCAAAAACAATTACTGCTGTTTAATCAGAATGAGCTGCTGCTGGCAGGAAAGGCCCCTTGTTTTCCCTTCAAACTTTAAAGTAAAAATGCAGCAGCACAATAAGATCCTAACACAATTGTTATTTTGCATTTTTGCCCTGCTTCATAATGAAGCAGCATATTGGTTCGATACATGCAAAATCTATCCCATCAAGCGTATTCTAGTGTTACTTTGTGCTTTGACAAAAGTTAACTCTAAGGATGTGCGAGACGCTCCGAAATTTACTCCCTTCCCTTAATTTATCAGGACCATACTGGTGAAATCGGGGAGATGAATGCCTTGGTTTCCCCATTACATTTCCCTCAGCTATTTTGAGAGTTGTGCTATAACCCATCTCCTCTCCTCTGTGTCTGTGTATATGTGTGTGTGTGTGCATGTGAGAGAGAGAGAGAGACAGGAGGCTGATATGTCCTATTTCCAATGCACCCTAAAATCTAGGTTTGGGAGTTTATTAATTTTTTTTGTTTCCAGCTCTCTTGGCTAGAAAAAATAAATAAAAAATAGTGAGAAAGTCTATCACTTCAGCGTTAGATAACCATTTCTGCATTAAAACGGATCCATTTCAAACGAGGAGACTTCAATTTGATTGTTCCCCGGCTGAACAATTGTTCTGAAAGACACCGAGATTAAACATCTCTGGTGTCTTTGACATAAAAAGTGATCTGCCAGCGTTAATTTGTTGAGATGTGCTCAGCCTGTCTCTGTGTGGTATCCCTGCCACTCCGCAGTAATACATTTTTGAGCAGCCACAGCTATATGGGCACTTGCATTATTCATAACCACTACTACACAAGGGAGATTACTTATTGATGTGCATAGCGATCCCTGCATCACACAGGGGGAAAGTTTTCAGAGTTTTTATAGATCTGTCCGGAGATTTGAGGCAGTTAGGTGGGACACATACTTTGACACATGGGAAAAAAAAAAACAAACAAAAAAAAAAAAAAACAGTATGGGTAATGGCACATTTTTCTTTTTCTTTCAGTATTAGCTCAAAAAGCTAGTATAGCATGTCATAAAAAATGTGACCATATAACCTGGTTGTTGTTAGTCTATCGTTGAGAAGAGCAGAGTAATAATATGTAACACAGAACAGTGCAACTGCTGATATTTCACTGTAGATTTTTATTTGCCAACAGCTTGTAGAAAAAACTTGCTCAGACAAGCTCACCTTAAAAGTTTCCAAACGACATCTCTGTTTTTTTGTTTTGTTTTTTTAATTAAATAACTGTTGGTGAACCTATACTGATCCCCAACAGCATGCTTGTTTGTATCCCTGCTGTTTATCTTAATCAAACTCTGGTTTTGTGGGTCATCATTTATTACTCTCCCCCTAATACGTCCTCCCCTCCCTCTGACGTTGTCCCGTTTTAATATACCCAATCATAAAACTTAACTGCTATGTGAGAAAATAAATTTACTTTGCAGACAAATACCAGACAGAGAGCTGTTATTTATTTATTTATTTTGGCAAAATTGGCAATTTCACCCAAACGAGATCAGGGATTACTGGCAGACAAATCAAGGATCCTCATGCTCCCCCACTTCCGACATCCGCCACACTCCTTCCCCCCACCAACAACTCTTACCCTGCACTTTGTGAATAGAGACTAAACCTCTGCATTATAATTCAAATTGACTTCTGCTAAATTGAAAGGGAGCGCACGCGAGGGGCCGGCATACAAATGCAGGTTATTCTGCCTCTTACAGTTCTGCCCTCGAGTCATTTCCCAATGGAAAATTGGCAGAATGTAGAAGAATCCAGTTTGTTTGTGCCTTTTATTCCAGCTGAGATGAAATAATTGAATCAGTGCGTGTTTGTACACAGATCTGGTGGCACTTCATAAATACAGCTTGCTGTCAATCTCGCCCTGCTGGGAGGCTGTTTTGCCAGCAATTTCCCATACTGCACGCATGACATGTGCGCGCATGCGGGGCAACAAGGACCAATTACAATCCAATTCCAGTTCACTAGTATGAGGTGAAGATTGTCTGTGGCCCCGGTGTCACCAAAGACTCGGGGGAATGAGACAGTTATTAGAGATTGCCTTCGACAGTACTAAAAAAAAATAAATAAATAAATAAATAAGAGACACTTTTCTGACAGAAAGTTTCAATTTCTAGCTTGACGTGGTTCTCGGTGCAATCTGTTGTTAGAAGCTCATCAGATTACTGGTTAAACAATTTATAAGCACATCCTGACTTTAAAAAAAAACCCGTCTGCAATGTGGCACTCAACTATATAGTGTAAATGTTAGTGTTATTTTACATTGAACATAAACTTATAAGTTGTTAATATTAAGAATAATTTCAGAATTTGAAGGCTGAATGAATGAATGATGGACAATACAAGGAATGAAAGAACTGATGGATGGATGGATGGATGGATGGATGGATGGATGGATGGATGGATGGATGGATGGATGGATGGATGGATGGATGGATGGATGGATGGATCGATCTTAAGAGCAGAAGTGACAGACAAAGATGAATGGATGAAGAAACGGAAATGCAAAATTTGGAATAAATACCATTTACAAATGTGTATTTTATTGATTTATTTTATACAACACTTTTTCAGAGCTGGAATGTGGGAAAAACACTTTCCCCACGTTCTTTCCCAGAAGACATAGTAATCCTACAATTATTTAATGAATCAATTTACGCCCAGATCCTAGAAATCTGCTGTGGTCACACATTACAAATCAAATGGTGTTAAATGTCACAGGAGATGACATCTCAAATATGAAGTATTCCCATAAAAACAGCATCACATTGCAGATTCATATCATAGTTTGGCTTCCTATCAGATTCCCATCCAATCTGAACCAATTTATGCATAAACTCCTTTTAAAATGACAAATGCTTGACTATTTAAAAAGAGGAAAAGTGACAAATTGTGCACAAAGTAATAATGTCAGACAACACAAACACAAACACCCACACAAATGAACAAACTGATACCATATCGAATGTCAGAAAGAAAACAAGATGAGGAATCAGAAAGGATTTAAAAGAAATCGGAGAAAGATCCCAGCTAACACATAGAAACAAACCAGAATTTCGGAGCTGCTATGCTGCAAAAGCCTGATCACCTCTGAGCTTCAGCTTCACCTTTGGTACAGCTGACCTCAGGGGCCGTGAAGGAGAGTACAAGCGAAGCAAGTCAGCGAGAAACAGTAGAGCGAGGCCATTAAGACATAAAAACAAATGAAAGAATATTAAAATAAATCCTTTGGCACACAGCGAACCAGTGGAGAACAGCCAACACAAGAGCGATGAGTGGGATCAAGTTAGAAGATGAAGAGTTGCATTTTGGTCAAGCTGAAGGAAGGGCGAGACCATTCAGACGCACCTTGCCAAAAATAATGGACCTTGTAGTGTCCTTTATGCCTCATAAGCTCTGGGTGGTCCCGACGTTTTACCACTTCCCAGTGAGCCAAATTTCAGGCTTTCTGCCAAACAGCGCACTGCGTTAGAACTAACTGGTTCCAAACAACGACCTGGCCACCATCTGCTCTTTTCCACGCGCTTAATTTGTCTTCCACACTCACAGTGGAACAACAACTGAATATAGACACAAGTGGCAATTTGCGGGTCCAGCCCCTATCAGATTCTTCACAGGACGCAATTAATTTTCACCAAAATTAGGGGGAAGAGAGGCAAAACTGACAAAAGCGGAACAAAATGGAACCAAGTCAGCACATTAATGTCATGTTTATTGCAGGGTGGCTTGTTCAGTCATCTTGGTTATGATGAAGCTAAATGTTGTGTGCGCCTGGAAAACTATTCTCCATCTTCCATTTTCCCTCCCGCACACGTGTACAACTTTGTTGCCCCTTGCCAGACAAAGTGCTGCTCACATCCATCTTTCCTGAGCCATTCAATTTGCTCCTCTTCCCAATAGTCTTTCCTTTTTCTTTATTCCCTTCCTCCTTGTTCATGCACACCAACCTTAACTCTGTAGTCTTCTCTCTTTATTTTCTTGAGGCATTTTATTTGTCCCAAATTTCGAACGACCGCAACTTTTTTCCCCTTCTGGCATTTCACAATTAGTTGCAAAACAATCCTTTCGCCATCTGCCTTTTCTGATACCAATTTCATTCCACCTAGAGATTTGTTTGTGTACCATGGGCAGCAAATGATATATCTGAGTGACGGATGCATTATGCAGCAAATTCATGTTTTTATTAGCATCACAGAGGCCATGCATTTATTTGTTCCTCTCACGAAAAGAAGAGATCAAATTTCCGATCGGAGTTTCCCAGTCTGCAAAGAGCAAACCATTTAAAATGAATGATAAACCCTATTAGAAACAGCATCAGTGATAATGTGAGCAGGCACAGCTGTTAAAAACTCTCTTGTCCAAGCTAAAATAAAAAATAAAAAAAAAATAAAAAAACGCAGAACCCGGAGTGGACTGTCGTTCCTGAAAATGTCTCAATCAACATAAACATTATTCCTAACTCAGAAAGAAAATGTTCTGCCAAGCAAAACAAACTAGAGATGCACCAGTTAGGATTTAGTAGCCTATTTCCCATCTGTGGGTTTCAGAAAGCTGCGGCCTGCCGACACCACTTTTACCCAATTTGGCTACTTAACAACTGTAGAAGACATTTTAATACGACTGAAATATAGTCTTTCTGCAGTCGGCTGATTGTTGAGCTGTTGCGTTGAATTGAAAGAATAACAGACTGAATATTGTGACGTTATTGCACTGAAAAAGCTCCTGCAGTTCCTAGCCGTAACTCATAACTCTGACATCAGGAGTTGCACACAAACGCAAATGAAATCCAGTGGCACCAAGTTTGGTCCCTAGGATTAAATAACTATTAACTATTTACTCAGAAACCATTCACTCAGATAATCTACTCTGCGTTTCAGTTCATCGCCTGCCCTGCTGCCCGTGTTGTTTGAGGAGATGCCAAAAATGTGTTAATGTGAAAGTCCACTGAGAGCTGATGACTAAACTACAATTCAATGAGCATTCGCTCTTAAAAGTCATTGTTGATGGAAGCTTCTTTGTTGTGTCGCTTAATTTTCCTGTCTACTAAAATGAGAAATCTCTCAAACAGCTGAAGTATTTTCTGTAAATATCAGAACCTTTTTTTTTTTAATAGGTTGAGAAAACACCCTGCTCTTATCTCATAATTATAGGAACTGCACTATAAAAACTTTTCTGCGTTTGTGTAAATCTCTGTATGCCTTGACAGCTGCAATCGGCCCACGCCGTCACGAAGCCCAAACTGTGGTAAGGAAACAAAGTCACTCATTGGTTATCTTCCTCTCAAACTCAAAAGTAATTTTCTTCCCAACACAAGCTAAAGTTTCACATTTCCCCCCACCCCCCGCCAAATCTAAATAAATGTACTGTCAGAGCACACACTGTACGCAAATTGCATTGTGCTCCAAATCACTGAGCATTGCTATCTCGGTTTCTTGCACCAGAGGAGCATAACTAGCTGACACCAAACTTTTTGTAGCCAACATAAAATGAGAGTCGGTGCCTAACAGTTGGCAATGCTATAAAATGTTCAGTGAGTTTCTCAGAAGCAATTAGTGGCCATTGTTACAAGTCGATCCATTGTAAATTTGGATCCTTAGAGAACATAAAAGCTGCAAAATTTAGGGTCACCTTTCAAGCCAGCAGATTTTTTATTAGTTTGCAATAAATCAGTCACATCGTTTGAAATTTGATGCGCTTTGTATGACCTTTGAAAGCTGAAGATATTTAAAGACTTTTTTTTTTTTCCTTTCTCTACCACTTGCTTTACGACGTCACTGGATAATAAAATAAACTCTGCTCCCTCAAAATATACCACAGAATTCCCTTAAGATGGGTTTTATTACTTAGAGCAAACTAACTAAACGTGACAATGATTTGATTCATAAACAATAAAACAGCGAGGTTCTCTGAAATCCTTACAAAATAAAAACTAAAAGTTTAGCTTTTTTTTTTTTTTTTTTTTTAAACTGACCTCTTTAATGTATTTTATTCTGTAATGTGTCATTTATAACCAGGATGTTTTTGGTCCATTAAAGAACTGATTTATTTAAGAGCAGGCGTTTGTCACATCACAATAGGACCTTTCTATTAAGGCCATACAATAAAGCAACATACTATGTTTACTTTAGTGCTCGACTGTTAATATTGAGATTTTTCATAGGTTAGTTTATGTTGCTAAACTAACTATAGGTAAAGAATGCTACATCATCCTGTCTTACATTATAACTCATGACACAGTTCTAGTTTAACATGGCTGGACAAAACTTAAAGAAATGGAGAAATTGTGAAAATGAAAGTTTTTTGCCTCTCTTCCATGGCCTCAGGCCTACAATGATTTAAAATGACAGAATATTATTGAAAGATCACAATATCATAATTATATGACCTATAAATACTGAGGCATCTTGGCATAAGCTAAACTTTAAGAATCAATACCAACCTGCTTGATCTTTTTTTTTTTTTTTTTTGTCAGCAACTTTTTGGTTTGATGCATCAGGAGTTGTGAAAAATGTTTTTTCTATATTTGAGTGTAAATCAATAACCAATTTGGAGATTAATGAAAAACTATAACTAGAACTTATTTTTCTCAGTTATACTTCTTGTCAATATTCTTAAACTTGATGCATTTTTCTTATGAAATGGATATGGATGGAAAAAAATAAAGCGTCCTCTAATTTGTTCTCTAATAAAACATCTGTTACAAAAAAAACAACATACAATACAATAAAAATAAAAAAAACTGGGTAAAAACCAAGGAATATTTCTACATTCCTACATTTTCCTGATGTAATGAATGTAATGTAATGTATGTAATGAATATAAAATAAAATGGTTACATTAATTTTAAACATTTTCTCAGGATTCACATTTCATCTGAAACAAAGAGACGTTCTTGCTTCATGTGAGGATGTAATTATTTAAAGCGTTTCATTGCTGTGACATATGAATAACAGAGTTTTATCTTGAAAAGCTGCATTTAAGAGGCACCGACTTCAAATGTCTTTTATTTCAAAAACACCTCAGTTTGATAGATCAAACTTTGAATTTTTAATGAATAAATCTTTGCCAGTCAAATGGATCCTTTGAAAAGTTAATGCAAACTTTGTTTAGCAAAGAGACTCACTTTTTTTTTTTTTTGTTGGCTTTTCAGTGAAAAGGTCTTTCTGAAATTAATTTGCACACCGGCTTCACTTTTGATAACACATCCCTTCTTTTTTTCTTTTTTTTTCCTCTGCAGAAAACATCAATTCAGTATTCCTGCCCCATTTTTGTCTTGTTCTGACACAAACACTTTTTTTGCTTGGTGGCTAAAATATTAGCTGTAAGATGGAGTAATTAAGTGATGGATAAAAACTAAAACACAAAATAAGAACAGATATCTTTTAAATCGGCAAATAATGAGAAATGTGGAAAATATGTATATTAAAGGTATAGAAGAAAGAAAAAAACTAATCAAAAAGCCTCTCTCTCTCTCTCTCTCTCTCTCCCTTTGCAAGACTTAATGTGTTTCTGTCAATATGGATGCTAAACCTCTGCAGTCTTGATATTGCAACAAATGGTCATGATATATATTTTAATACCCGCATTACAAATTGACACAGT